>NC_079362.1:41411329-41581329 GCF_029582105.1 Oenanthe melanoleuca
ATATATGTTCTGCATTAGATTTATTAGTCTTTGAATAAAACATAATTCCCATGATAGTATAGTATACACCATTGGAATTAAAACAAGAAATTGGGAAAACTTCTTAATAGTTTCTATGTGCTTTTCAATTCTAATTTTTCAAAGTTTAAGAAAGAAGAAAATATTTTTTTCAGCAACTAATAAAACTGAAATAACTGGTACTGTCTACTTCATAACGCAACATGTCGGGTTTTGTCATTTAAATATTTGGTGATTTGGAAAGATTAATTCTTCCATTGCATTCTTTTTTGTCCAGTACAGTGGAATGTGACTGTGGCAATACCAAATTAGAGACTTGTGCTTTGCCAAAATTAAAAATAAATATGATTGCTGTTGCTTAGTTCATCAGATCAATTTATTATTGTGCAGGATTTCTAATTTAAACAAGTATTCACCTTTAAAATTGTCCCATTTTTAGACTGTAAAATATCAGAGCTTTGTTTATTTGGCTAGGCTTTCTCATCCAACTTTTCTTTCTATATGTAATTACATGCATTTAAAATGCCAAACTGTCAGAAGTAATAAGTCTAAAAATCTTGCTGCCTTATGCCTTTCACAGAATTGTGTGGAAAAGTGGATTTTTTCTCCAAGACCACACATGCATCTTTCCTGTGTCAGCTCATTGATGGAAACAGACTGTGACAAATCAACTTCCCCTGTTGTTACAAAAACTGGATGTACAAATATATTTTTTTTTTCAGAGTGTGTTTTGTTTCTTTGTTTGTTCTTCCTCCATCCCCAGCTACAGAAAGGAAACAGTAACACTTCAGTCATATATTCTGCCCAGTTCTTGGGTTCTGAACTATGTAAGGATCTGGAACTCAGCCACTGTTCATGTTATTAACCAGGATTTTTCCCTGAAAATAATCAAAGCAGAAAACTCATGCCAAAGTAAAACTACCTACCTGTTTGGGTAACACAGCTTTGCTCTTTCCAACTGTATGAGAAACTAGGAACACAATTTGGGAAAAAAGTGCTTCATGGTACAGAAGAAAGAGAGTACTAATGACCTGCAGGATGTACACTGGAGTAGCAGTGCCAACTTTTTGTCATGCCCTTCGACTCCCCTCCTCTCTGACATTATGAGTAGAAAACAAATGCCCTAATGTGGAATAAATAAGGATTCTTAGCCTAATATTCAGCAATCTCATTAACAACTGGGGCAGAGAGTTGGCGACTGCCTTCAATTTACATTCCTTATGGGTGGCTAGCTTGGAGTTATGAATGTGTGATAAAGTTTCATATTTTTCTAAGTGCTTTTGGCTTCATCCCCAGTTTAGTAGGGCCCCTGACATTTAATTTTTGATTCATTCTCACACAAAATGCTTTGTTTGGTGTTGCGAGTGATGGATGAAAGTGGCATTAAAAAAAAGAAAAACAAAGAGAACCCAAACCAACTCAATAACTAAAAATCATTCAAATAGACTGAACAAGAGAGGATTAGAAGCGACCAGCTGGCTGAAATTTAATTGGAAGGCTTTGGTTAATGTAAGTAAATTTGCCAAGATTTAAACTTCTGTTAGGTCATCTGTTTCCTCCTAACTAAACATATCTTGGGTATTTATAGCCATGAATGAATTATTATTCCTTACCATCTCCAAAACTTATTTAAATGTCAGTCATGAGTGAAAATAAGGAAAACTCTAACGTAATCTCCTGACATCAGATGGAAAAATGTGAAGGGAAAACATTTTCTGTTTTGCTTTTCCAGAGAAAAATAAAGTTTAACAACCTTCCTTCCTATTTTACATTTAAAAAAAACCCAACGCAAAAACCTTCACAGAGACATATTTCACGCTGTTAAATGTTAATGAGGTATTATGCATTGCTAAACTCAGCTGTATAAAAATATGTTGTGTCAGTAGAAAAATCTGTAGTGAGGAAGTTACTTGCTTCACTTGGGCTGAAGGAAAATGTACCTAATCACTACTTGCTTACAAAAGAAAGCTTGCAACCTTGTTCTGTTTCCAGTCTGCAGGTCAAATGAGCTATGCAAACAGTTATTTTTACTGAATGCATCCCTGTGGAACATTTGGACCACTTGAATCATGTACCTTTTCTCCAGATCCAAATTTTAGTCTTTTATGAGCACAGGCCCAATAAAATCGGCAAGCATTTTGTCAAATGATTTAAAGGTTGCCAACTTAATTTCATATACTGAATGATAGTGGTTATGTTGTATTAAATTACACTTCTTATTCTTTAAATTTGCTATATTGAAGATTATTATATATCACTATTCAATTCACTGACATTTTGTTAATTCTTGTTGTTTTACATAGAGATAATTCTTTACAGTTGGTTGATTACAAATGAAATTGTCATAGTATCCTTTAGCATATGTAACTACAGTAAATATGCCAACCTACCAATCTTTTATAAGAATTATTCACATTCTTCTTTATCATTCTTCCCTATTGACTCCAAACTTTACTGATTTCCTGCTTGAAGTGCTTGTAGTGCTCCCTGATATCTTAGTGTGTTTTGTTTTCTTGCAGTGGTGCTTTTAAAGTTGGACTCCCTTTCTGTTCAGGAGACAATGAGGAGCCCTGTGGAAATATTTTCCTTTCTCTAGTACTTTATATTGCCCAGAATGGGAACATTATGATGTTTAACAAGTCCAGGTGCTGAATTCTGCATTTTGGCCACAATAACCCCCTGCAGTGCTACAGGCTGGGGATGGTGTGGCTGGACAGTGCCCAGGCAGAAAGGGACCTGGGGGTTCTGGTCAACAGTGACTGAACACGAGCCAGCAGTGTGCCCTGGTGGCCAGGGAGGCCAGTGGCTCCTGGCCTGTGTCAGGAACAGTGTGGCCAGCAGGAGCAGGGGGATCATTCTTCCCCTGTACTCTGCACTGGTGAGGTCACACCTTGAGTGCTGTGTCCAGTTCTGGCCCCTCAGTTTAGGAAGGATGTTGAGACCTTGAGCGGGTCCAGAGGAGGCAACAAGGCTGGTGAGGGGCTGGAACACAAACCCTGTGAGGAATGGCTGAGGGAGCTGGGGGTGTTCAGCCTGGAGAAAAGGAGACTCAGGGGTGACCCTATCACTCTCCACAGCTCCCTGAAATGTGGCTGTAGGCAGGTGGGGGTTGGTCTCTTTCACCAGGCAACAACTGACAGAACCAGAGAACACAGTCTTAAGCTATGCCAAGAGAAAGATAGGTTGGATATCAGAAAAATGTTTTTTTACAGAAAGGGTGATAAAGTACTGGAATGGTTTGCTGGGGAGGTGGTGGAGTCACCATCTCTGGATGTGTTTAAAAAAAGACTGAATATGGCACAGCATGGTGCCATAGTTTAGTTGAGATGTTGGGCTGGGTTGGACTTGGTGATCTTGGAGGTCCCTTCCAACCTTGTGGTATGTGATTCTGTGGTTATCTGCCAATAAAATACATATTATGAAATGCAAAGTTTTAATATTTTAAGCTATGCAAAAAAGTAGTGAAGATTTCTGGACTAGATGATTTAGGGCCTTTCATGTAAATTAGCTTCAGTTAAAGGATAATTTTGGGTTATTAAAAACTTCTCAGAGAAATTATCCTGGCCATCAATGTTCAAAAAAACTGGAATTGCAACCTGAACATGAAGTGGAATTTGAGAATTCCTTCTGAGTGCTGTTCATCTGTAACATTATTTAATTGCTTTTACGGAATGTATGAAAGAAAAATGGAAGGACTTAAGATGTGAGTGGAATGTTAGCCCAAATATTTATCCTGCCATTGTGCTGGGGGTTGGGGTTTGTTCCCCTACTGCCCCTACTGAAGAATTTTTCCCATTCTTATGCTAAGGAAGCCTGCTGGGTTACACCCAGGCTATTTTCAGGACTCGAGACAAAGGGGTAGGTGGTGGCTGGCTCTCTCACGGGTGGGGTCTGAGGGAAGAGGGCTGCCCATCTCCAGCCAGGATCTCTGCTGTGGGACACTGCTCTGCATCCGCTCTGCTCCAGCCCCCTACCTCTGGGACCACAGCTGGCCGCCAGGACTCAGACGGTGAGCAGGCAGCTGTCCCTCCACCCTGCTCCTGATGCCTTGAGGAGCTGGGACAGAGACCACGCAGAGTTAAGGGGTATAAAATGGGTATTTATTGACGGGCCTTCAAAGGCCACACCCTGTCAGCACCAGTGCCACAGTGTGGCCCCTGCCTGGATGGCTCCAAGATGGAAGAAAAAAGAGCTTGGTCACATCATCTCACATCTTTATAGACTTTATTCTATTTGCATACAGGAGTCAACCATCCAGTTAATAGTCTCACATTGTAAGGTTTCATCCTCCTTGCCTGCTTACTGGCCCACCCTCCTCTTTTCACGTTGTTTATGCTTAGGGACTGGAGTTTGAAGAAACTGTCTTTAAGTCAATAGCTGCAATCTGACTATTTTGTCTTCATCACCTAAGCACAACAGAAAAGCATACCCAAGCAGAAGAGAAAACTCAGAACTTAAAGCATCACTCCCACCTGAGACACAGCGTGGCTGCTGTGGCCTCCGCCCGCCTGCCGCCTCCGCAGCTCTGCGGGCTCTGCCCCACTCTCCCCACCGGGAGCACACACAGGCACTGTCTGCGGCTCAAGAAACGACTGGAACTGAGTTACCTGTGCTGTTTTGTTGTTAATTTTCATAGCTGCTCTTGTTTCCGTTTGTATGGTTAGGTATATCACTAAAGAGATGTTGTTGCTTCCCCCTTATCTCTGCCTGAGAGTTCCTGATTCAAAAATTGTAATAATCGGGAGGGAGAGGGCTTACATTCTCTTTCTCAAAGAGGAGCTTCTGCCTTTATTGTCAGACACCTGTCCTTCAAACCAGGACACAGTGTTGGTACATCTCCCTTTTACAATAACCTGGACTTGGATACAGAATAACCGTACAAACCAAGAGGTCAAATGGAAAAGAAACCCTGAATCAGACATCCTGGTCCAAAAGGTATTCCTTTACCTATTCTGGAAAAAACTTCTCTTTCTTCTTTTGATTCATACTTGTCATCACATCTGTGCACAACGTTTCTTTATCAGCAGAGAGAACAGTATCCCAAACTGCACCTCTATTGATTACTCTACTCCTAGCCTCAGGAGAATCACTTGTCATCTTGTACAGACTATGATGTTTACTGCTGCAGAAGTAAAAAGTCTGCACTGTTGCAAAACAGTTTCCATTGATTTAAGGCTATAGCATTCTGGCAGCTCACTGCTAAATAAACTCTAGGGCTTTTCCTCTCAAATTTTCAGGATGTGCTCTCAAGTTATTGGCACAGAGTACAAACCCTTTCTCTTAAACATTTCTCTTTGCTGGCTTTGCCAGTGACATTACCAAAGAAGAAGACTTGTCCTGCTGGAACAGCCCTGCTATTCCTGCCCAATGAAAGCTATGATCCTTCTTTAACAGGCTGGGGTTTGGGATGCTGTCAGCGAGCAAGATAGTATTTTCTTGTTTGTACAAGTGCTTCACCCCTAAATCCTAAAAAGAGGTAAGAAAAAACAAT
The DNA here is from genome assembly GCF_029582105.1 of Oenanthe melanoleuca. Classification (NCBI taxonomy): domain Eukaryota; kingdom Metazoa; phylum Chordata; class Aves; order Passeriformes; family Muscicapidae; genus Oenanthe; species Oenanthe melanoleuca. The sequence goes on from NC_079362.1 coordinate 41,416,839, forward strand.
TCCCCCCATCCCTAAAACTCACCAGCAAAATATACACACACCACTTTCACACAGTACAGTTCTGTGCTGGAAAACAAACAATTGTTCTCTCTCTTTGTGTCTCTTAAAAAAAAAAAAGAAAAAAAAATTACATTTTTAGTGGATAAAGAAAGGTGTTATGAAGATACAGAAAATGAAAAACCTAAATTGCATTAAAATTTCAGACAGAGGGAAATTAGTAATGGCATGTCCATGTTATAGTAGAATGCTTCCTTTTTTCCAAACAGCAAACATTCACAAACAACAATGAAGAACAAAAGCTGTGATTTATATATATGGACAGGTATACATGCACCCCTGACCTCCTGCCTCCTTTCTTGCCCTCAGCACCAGAAGCAATTTATGGAGAACAGTCTAAATAAACATTAAGGAGTCAAGGCCACAAACTGACAGCAAGGAAAATCAATGGCTCCAGAAGCCAGATAGTAGGTTCAATAAAACAGATTAGGCATCACAAGCTAGTGCGGGGCACTCACAGGTAAATGTGGCTTATACTTCATCTGACAGGGCTCTCTCATCCTCAGGATAAAAACTGTCCTAGAAACAGGAGCACACTGAGTAGCCAGTGGAAGATGCTCCTTAGCTGCAAACACTAAACGCTGACCTCTGAATCAAAGGGATTTACACGGAAGCCAGAGGGAATTTACAATTGCTTTTCCAGAGTCATCTCACACACCTGTGTCTTTGCCCATAGGAATTGCTTCAGATATATATTTGGAGAACTCTCTGTGTTTTCTCTGTTTGTTTTGCTTTCCTGAATTATTTTTCAAGTCCTTTCCTTATCCTCACTGAGTTAAATTTCCCTCTGTAACCTGCACATCTATAGTCTACACTGGGGTGCTAAATTCAGGTGAAATTAGTTTCAATTAAGTCAGTTTCTACAGCACTGTCTGAGCAGACTGAAATCTCCCATAAAATGAGGCAGTTCCAGATTCAGCGTGGAATCTTCCACCTGAGCCCACTCGCTGTCTGAGCTGGATTGGGTGACTAGAGGAGCCATCCTTATCACTTAAGCAGCACATGTCTACTTTTTCATGCACTGAGACACTGCCTTTTATCAGATTATAAATGTTAATGTTTTACTATCTATGATCATCCAGTCAGCACTGCAAATCTAAAGCTGAATGATAGGAGCAGCCCATAGTCTATAAAGATCACAACAAACTTTAATATTGTGATTGTGCTGGGTTTTGCCTGATTTTCCTTCCTAGCTATTTTCCAAGTGGATACACACCTTCTGTTACTTCAAAAGGTTTTAGTAACCCTTCTTCCTTCCTTCCTTCCTTCCTTCCTTCCTTCCTTCCTTCCTTCCTTCCTTCCTTCCTTCCTTCCTTCCTTCCTTCCTTCCTTCCTTCCTTCCTTCCTTCCTTCCTTCCTTCCTTCCTTCCTTCCTTCCTTCCTTCCTTCCTTCCTCCCTCCCTCCCTCCCTCCCTCCCTCCCTCATTTTTTCACTTTCTTCCTTCCTTGCTCCAAAATACCCAGAAGTGTGAATTCTAATAGCGCAAAACAAGGTATTACAGGTCAAAAAAAGAATCCTAAGCTTCATTTGGATTCAATCATCCATCAATGTCACTCATAGGTCAATGCCTGTCAGGGACAGAACAGCACTTCATAAACGAGTAGACTGCACTAGCTTGAGTTTAAATTTGATATAAGACAGCCTCATGTGGACTGCATCGTAAGTGGTTTGTGAAATGAGAAAGTCAGGTGCCAAGTCAGAAAACAGCCATTGCCCTGATGTAAGTACTATGAGAGGCTTATCATAGGACCACATAAAAAAACCTGTGAGCTTAGTAACGAGTGCACACATCTTTGTTTTGTAGACAGCCTATATAATCTTTCCAAACTGCCATTTTTTCCCAATCTGCTAGGATTGCTAGGATTTTATCTGCTTTCTAGCTTTTTCCATCCTGTTCCCAATATATACTACACTTCAATATGCTTGATTTTCAAAGGAAATGCATGTGCATTTTCCCCATTAAAAATGACCAGACAAATCATCTCTTAGAAGCAGATCAAAAATAAACCCATTTTGTTATGTTAATGAAATCCCCAGTAGTCTCAATCTTCATCTTTACTTCAGATTCCAAGGAAATTAATAATTCACAGAAGAAGAGTAAGACACACAGCCTTAGAATGGTTAGTAATGTCTATTGATATTATTTATGTCAGTCCTAATGGACTTTTTGATGCTGGGTGGGGCAGAGAGGGAAAATTTTTTTTAATCCACTTTTCTTTAACATAAGAAAATTAACAACTGTTGTCTGAGTTTAGTTCTCAATGAGGTTTAGATTAAGGAAATTAAAACTGTAGATTAAGCCCAGCTAGGGAAAAAAAAATCATGCAAGAAAAAGACCTCAGAGTAGTGGATAGCCTTTATGTGCTGAACCCAGTGTCACTCCCAGTCCATATTCATGTGCTTAAAGCACTGAGGCAAAGCAAAATATGACTGAATCATTGATATTTAGGTAAATGCTGGAACTACTGGGCTTTTTCTTAATCAAGATTATTGGTATCCCTGAAACTTCCATCTAGATTTGTGAAAATTTATTTCTGGTCAAAACTGCTATTAATGTTAACTATCTTTTTTTTTCCATTTTTCTGTTTCAGCAAATCAGCAATTTTGTAACAAAATGTTTTCATTTTAGCTGAGATCTGTTCTGGATCCCAGAGCAGCAAGGCAATTCATACTTGGCACTGGATACCTAACCATAACACTGACCCACTGAACAGTGAACAGCTCATTCCTGGCACTGGAAGTCAACCTTTTATGCACTGATTGGGGATTGCTCATTTTTCATAAGTAGAAAAATTATTCATTTAGGAAAGGGAGTTATTCCCTGTCATTCACGGCTTAGAAGCTCAGAGTTATTCCAAAACTGACCAGTAAGGAAGAGTTTAAATTTAAATTCAAAATTCTCTGAAAACCTTTTTCTAGGGTTTTGTTTTTCTTTAGACAGTGTTGCCTTGTATTTTCTTGATTGTTTCAAGCCCATATCACAGCAAAATAATAGGTTTTTCTCCATCCTGCCAATGGTTACTCCCTATTGTTCTCATGCCCCTCCCTCATCTCTGTGAGTTTAAGTATTGCTATCTTGGGTATTTCAGGGTATTGATTCACATTAAAACCAATTTTTCTTTTTTTAACTGGGTTAGTTTTAAACTGGATCACTTTACCAAGCCACAGAATGATTTATAAGTGTGAACAGGGTGTACCACAACCCAACATATCTCTGTGGTTTCTCCATTCTTTTTATTTTTCAATTGTTTTCACCAATAGTATTTCGCCATTAGAATTGGTTGCTTTTGTGATGCTATCATCTCTGAAAGCTGTTAGGGCTGATGATCATTTGTGATTTGTTGAAATATCTGAATTTTGAAAAATACATCAAAAAGTGGAAAAGACCAAGACATTTCATATGCCAAAAACTAATATCCACAAAAGGTTGCAGTTACTTCATCTGATGCACACACAGCACTAGCACCTTTTCACTGTAAATGTCTCTGAAGAAAGTCATAAATCAGGGAGAGCTCATTAAAGAAAGTTCACTCTAATTCAAATAAGAGAGAATAAAGGAATATGCCCTAAGTTTCTCAAGTTCCTTTTCAAAAAGAGTGAAGATTAAGTTTGAACTAAAAAAGCAACTCAAAGATCTATATTGGAAGTTAAGTAAGTAGAATTTAAAGCAGGAATTAGTATGGATCAGAACTCATATAAATTTAATATCTGTTTGCATTTGTACTTTGTTGTAGTGAGGATGAAATGGACAAAACATTTAACTGTCTGCTCATCAGAAATTCTATGCCCATGCCTTCAAAGGAGCTCTGGCCTTTGCACAACTGAGCAGTGTCAGAGGAGGAATTTATACTGCTGGAGCTCTAGGCTCGTTGCAGTGCAAGATAAAATTGTAAAATAGATATACAAGGTGGGACATCCAATATTTCTACAGCGGTGTGGAACATACTACCTGACCACAGCCATACCTAGCTGGGTTCATAAGAAGAAGAGCTAAACTGAAGAGGTAATTGTTTTGACATCTCTGCAAGGAGTTTGATTGTAATTAGTTTCCATTACAGGAAGAGTTGAGGATTGCTTCAGCCTTCAGCAGTGAGAGTTTGGTTCTCATTTTCACTAAAGGTGCATCATGCTGACCTGACAGTAAGTGAAGTGGATTACACGTGCTTTATGAGCACTATAAGTTTCAGTATTTTTATGACATTTGACAGCTTCTGCTCAGTCTTCCTTGCACATTAGAAACTATCTTGAAAATCACGACTAACTTTTCAAAACTTGAAAATAGTTTTGATCTACCTTTATACAAGATGTGCTGCAATAGTATTTTGGAGCAATGTTGCTGTAGTACAAAGTTTTTCATGACATACCTTCACCTAGAAGCCTAATTTCAGGCTATGACACATTAATGTGGTAAGCCTTGCAATATTTTTTTTCTCCTTGTTCACAGAGCAGATGGGGATAAGGGTGTTGCTTACTGTAAGCTTATTGTTCTAACCTGTATCAGTGCATCCTAAATTTCTTTCATGTATCTATTTTCCTAAGCCTACAATTTCCAAATTCTATTGTTGGAGTGTAAGTAGATTTATTTCCATATTGATCTTAGTGCCAGAGGTCCTGAGAATCTAGACTTGCAAACAAATATCTTTTGCAGAACAAGAAAACATTCAAAAACTTTGGGGTATTTTGCTTGAAGGTTGTTTTTTTGGGGGGGGTGGGGGGGGATTTTTTGTAGTTTTGAGTAGTAGAAGTAGGTTTTGGTAGGGATTTTTTTTTTTCTTTTTTCTTTTTGGGGGAGTTTGGTTTTTTTTAATTCTTTGAAATATACAAGATACACAGTAAATGTAATGTGTCAGATAGATCCCCCTGGTAAGTCACCTTCTATGCAAAATCATGTGGCACTTATCTTTTCCAAAAGCTGGCATTATGATTTCTCCTTTTGAGCCTTGATCTAGGTTATTTGTTTTGAAAGACAAGAAGTACTTGTCCTGAAAGTGCTCTTTATCTTGGTGATTTTGATTACTTATTTCTGGAGCTTTGCTCTTAATTTTATCTCTTTCTAAAGTACGTATTGTAGAATAGATAAACCAGCCGGCCAGTTCCATTACACAGCAAAATAATCAGATCACAGGTACATTATACAAAATAACAGCCTCATACCTATATAGTGAATTTGGAAATATTTTAGTATTTTCACCTGGGAAGGCTGTATTCCCATACAAGTTCAGCTGATAAAAGTAACCCAGGTTAAATTATGACTTGGTAAAGCCTTATTTTGAAATGGTTCTTGATATCCAGGAGACTTTGTGGAGACATGCTGGGAGCATTCAGAGCATTCCCATAATGATAAAAATGCAGCTGTGCCACAGCTTTGAAACTCTTACTGGAGAGTGCTTGAAACTGTACAATTCAGCACTGCTTTGCACTTAGCTAAAGCAAGTGAGGCATGGCTAGTTCAAGGCACCTTTGCTGTAAAAGGGAAACTGTCTTTCTCATTCCAATGAGAGAGGAGAGAGACCTGGCTGCTTCTGGCATAGAAAGAAGTGAGAAAATACAAAAGAGCTGAGGGAAAATGAGAGAAAGAACTTTGGAGCAGATCAAGCAGTTTTTGCCTTTGCTTGGGGAGGAAGAGAAATATGAAAGACTGTGATGACCACCCTAACACTCATGACAACAGGCATTCAGTTTTTCCACAACTCTGGCATAGGAAATGTAAGTACTAGGGCAACACCTATTTTCCTACCCCTGAATTTTTCAGCTGTAAACAGCTGCCCACTTAGCTTGTGCCTAGAGTCAGTCCTGGAAGGTAATGCATATACTGTAAATCAAGAAAAACAAAAAAACTTCTGCTACCAGATATCCTGTGGTTTAAGCTGTATGTTCATTTGAGGCTTTCAGATCCTGTTGAATGAGTGTCTCCCTTGCTTCCAGAGTAGCTGAATCAGGCTCTGCTTTGCAGAAGTGTATTAATGATTCACAAGAGGTGAAGCAGTAGCTGAGCAGAGACCATTTGGAAACAACCAGTTGTGTTTAAATTGTTATCATAATACACACACAGGAGAATAATCAGCATTCAAAAATTTGGTTTCATCCAAATAATTAGAAGAAATTTGTCTCTCTTTTTCCTTCTCTTTTCTTTCCTTTCTCTGAAAGAGAGCTCTGTTTTCCATGCTTGCTCTCTAGATCAATTTGGGGATGATTTTCTCAGCAGTAAACAGTGTGTATGTCTCATGCAGATTTAGCTTATTGTAAACGTGTTCCCCTCAGCAGCTGGAAAGAAAATTATCAACATCCAAAAACTGAGTGAAAACAATAACGAATATACCACCAAGAACCTGGACATAACAAAATGCTATAATGCTGAGGTATTCTAAGAAGCTCTGTTAAGGGTCTGCCCTCTTTCCCTCATTGTTTATCACTGACTATATGTTATAATATTGCCATAAATTGAACTTGTATTGAGAAGTTTTCCATGTCAACCCCTTAGGGCAGCTGATTATAGGTTTGACCTTTTGAGATTCTGTGTATTTCCCACTTAATCAGTGCTGGAATGAGTTGCTGCTAAGTAGGATCTATAGGAACCCTATGGGAAAAGCAAAGCCATCTAAAAATAATGAGTTTCTTTCCCCTTCCCTCCCCTCCTCTCATTTTGAGCTCTATTAGGCCATGATAACAGTCTTAATCTAGGCTACACAAAAGCATAGTATGGCATGTGACATTTGTGTTGTACTGGGAAAAAGACGTCTGAGAAGTGCTTTTGGCAGCCTAAAATACAAGTGATACTTTACAACATTGTTTAAAAATGCTTCACTTCCCATCTGCCCCTTTCTTTCTTCTCACACTAAAATGTGTTTGGTTGAGCTAAGGCCTTGTGAAGCTTTCAATATCCACTACCTATGATTTTGACAGAGTGGTTGGTTCTCTCCTCTTGGAGAAGAATACTAAATTTGGATCATTGCCATTTTGCCTTGTTACAATAACATACTTGGTGGCTTAGATATAATCTCACATAGTTCAGCCATCAGTTCATCTCTCAGTAGTTGAGGCCTGTGGCTTTTTTCCCTGCCATACACTTTGGTTTCTTCTTGTCCACCCCCATTTCCCTCCCCTTGAACCCCCCTCTTCCTTTTACATCCTCCTCCCCCCAAAAACCACCTGTGAAACTGAAGAGCATAATAGATGTAATTAGACCTTCAGTAATAGGACTGAATGAAGCAGGCAATGAGACTCCTTCTCGGGAAGCAATAAGTACATTAGGTCCCCAGGACTGAAACTGCATTTAACAAGGTTTGGGGCTTAGGGATTTTTGGTCTAGGCTTCTGCTGCTTCCAAGAGAAAACCCTGGAATGCAAATCTTCATTTACCATAGCTACAAAAGCGAGGAAAAAAAGCATTAGCTTCTCTATTACACACATAATGAAGCATACTGTACCTGTTGATATATTTTTTCCTGAGCAGTAAAAAAACTGTTCACAAATGCTAGTAAGCAAAAAGAGATTTAATCTACACTTTCAAGCCATTTCTTGGGGGTTTTTTCATCCATCCATGGAAGAAGAAAGCCTTAAACTTTTTCAAACTGACACTGGCATTTTTCCATGCATATAAAATGATTCCTCTAATAAAGTTATTGAAGTTCCTTTTGATGGGAATGTAGATGTGGCAAAGTTTACATGTGACTTGTTGATTTATGTTCCTAACTGTGTAGGATGGTAATCACATAAAAAATTTACCTTTTTCAAATTAAATTCTCTCATCATTCTGATATTATCCCTACTTCACTGAATTCTCTATCTCCATCCAATTTCCCTTCTATAGCAGGATGTTATGGTGGTGTGTACTCTCACAAAATTTCCTTAGTTATCATTTGGATGAGAATGTACTTCCTTGTTTCAATCACCATTTACCCTGAACTTGACATGTATGGGAGTAAAGACAGGATTTCTATCCTCATTCAGGGTCAGATCTTTTGCATGATGTAGGACAGACTAGGGGAAGGTGGTGAAGTCAGACATCAAAAGCAGAGGGATGCCTCTGAGACCACTGTTCACAGAAGGGAAGGAGAGAAAAAGGCTTACAAACCTTCATTTCCTTGGCACATAAATTGAAAGCTGGCAGACAAGGTCAGTACACTACACTGATTTTAACTGGAAGTCCACAGTTTCAGAGCCAGTGACCCACAGGACAGCTAACCTGGGCAAACACCACACCCAGTATGGCCATCAGGCTGTGCCAGGCTGTCCCGTGCTGCTCTGTGCTGTGCTGTGGATCCCTTGTCCATGGGACAGATCCAACCCACACCTGGGACTGGAGGAGCCTGCATCTCTTGCTTACCACTGCCATAAATGCTCCAGCATGATCTTGCCCTTGTCAAACGTATGTTAAAGAGTTCTGAGAAAATCTTTAGGAATAGAGTTGGTTTATTGTAAGGAAATTATACATGACCTCAAATGAATGAGTGTTTCTCTGCATGGACAGAGCCTGCTATGCATAGTATGCTATGGGAAGATACACCAGCACTCTGCCTGATGATGAATGAATGTGTGGTGCCCAGCACTTGAAGAGTTGTAAGCTGATACTTGCTGCTTTTACATGTCTTCCTTTTTGGTCTTATTGAAGCAGTTATTAAGTAACCAATTTTCTGTTGAGCCTTTCCTACTAGGATGTAGAAAGACCCCTCTGATGGGTTTGTCTCACCTCACCTCACTCCCACTGTGTGCCCAGTGCAGAACACTTAGAGTTATAACCCTTTACAGCTTGTCCTCTGTGAAAATAAAGAAGAGTTGCAAGATACACCTGATTGGAAAGGAAAAGGCTTCAAGGTAACCTAATTTTCACCTTGCAATGCATGAACGGAGCCTTTGAGAAAGGTGAAGATACAAGGGCAAGACAGAGCAAGGAGGGAATGGCTTCAAAATAAAGAGGGTAGGTTTAAATAAGATATTAGGGAAAAATTATTTTCTAGGAGGGTGGCCAGGGTATGGCTCAGGCTGACAAGAGAACTGTGGAGGTTCCATCCCTGGAAATGTTCAAGGCCCATCTGGATGGGACTCTGAGCAATCTGGTCAAGTGAAAGGTGTCTCTGTCCATGGCAAAGGGGCAGGAACTATATGTTCTTTAAACTCGTTCTAACTCAAGCCACTCTATGATTCTATGATTTTATGATTATGTGCCTGCCACCAGCAAAACTGCTGCCTTACCTAGAGTAATTTCTTTACCTATTGCCCCTTACAGGTCTTTTATTCCTCTGACACAGGGTCTCAAAATCCTTGCATTCCTCTATCAAGAAGCAATATTTCTCACTCCTCCACCTGAAAATTCCTATTTTCAGGTGCACCTCTGCATTTCCACAAATCTTCTCTTCATGCTTACTACCACCCATCATGTGGTCTAAATTTTTTTCAGATTATGAATTTTTTCAGGCACAGTATTAGCAATTTACAAGCTTTTTTTTTCTTAAGTGTTTTTTTTTTTCAATCCAAATGCACTCTTTAACAGAAGATATTTAGAGATAAGTGGCTTCCTTCATTCATTCCAAATTTTCACCAGTATGCTGTTAATACTTAGATTCAAAATGGCCATGGTTATATACCATTTGTATACATCTATGTGCAATAACATTATATTTTCTTCTGAACCAAGCTGTGGGTTTAAAGCAATATTTTTTTAATTTTCTTTATTTTTTTCTTTCCAATTTTCCAAATTCTTAGATGCATTTAATAATTTTAATCAGTGTTTTCAAACCCTGTAAGGGCAATGTCAGATATTCCAGGTTTTACTATTGTAGGGATGATAAGGAACAATTTAAAAGTTATATTGCATGTAAGTGCCAGAGTTAGACATATTTATTCTCTCCTTTATTTAAACAAGGTCATAAACAGGGGTTAGAAGGAAAAAAAAAAAACACATGCATTTTTATTGGAGGTGGTACAGGAAAGATTTTTTGCTGATATTAGTTTTTTTTGAGATATTGATAATTTATGACAGGAGTCATAAAATACTCTTAGTACAATGCTTCCCATTGTTCTGCAGTATTTTCTTTAGGGTCTTAGATCAACACAGACTAGCCATGCCTCTTTGACATGAAATTGTCCTCCAAATATTGCCATGAGTTTCTTAGGTCTTAGCTAAAGGGTCATTTCGTGGTTATCTCTGATTCTTCTCAGTGACTGAATGAATCTGTAGCTGAATAAGACTGAAACTCTACTGATCAACCATACCTTGCAAAACTAGCTTGAAAGTTAACTTATATCAATACAGCAACATGCCTGGGCCCCATGGGTGCAAAGGCCTAATTGAAAGGAAGGGGATAATCAAACTGTTGGCTTTGACTACAGATAATGAGCACTGCTATGGGAGAAAATCCATTATCAAACTAACCCCAAGAGGCTTGAAAAAGAGTAGCCTCATTCTATATGATTAAAAGCTTTCTTTCAATTCCAGAGGACACATCTCATCCTGAGACATCAGAATTACAAAGGTGCTTCTAAAGCTGTGGTCAATCAACAACACTGATGTAAAGTCCCTAAACTACTGTTGCCTGTACGAAATTAATTTGGCAGGATCAAGGAAATAAATAGTTTTCAGATTACTAAAAAACTGAAATATTAACTCTGTAGTGAAACAAGATCACAAATACCACAAAAATTTAATATACTAAATTAAGTTGATAGTTAGAGATACAAGCATTTTTATGAGTTCAGAGCAGTATTTCACCTTTGGCTGTTGACAGAAAACAATGAATGGTTAAGGAATTTGGGAAACTCCATCAGAGGTGATCCTCTCAGTTAAAGAAATGCCAGTGGACAATGCCAGAATTGGTATATTGGCTCAATCACATCTAGGTTAACTAATGTGCAGCCAACTTTCCCTGTCCTCGTTGTTTCAGCCTTCCATTGAATTTTCTGTATCTGCGTTACAATCCATAGCTTTATTACTTTTTAAAAGTATGTACAATAAAAATGTGCTTTTAAGAACAAAAATCTGTATCTAATGTTGAGTGCAGTGAACAAAGTGAACTATTTTTTAGTTTACTTGAGTCAGAGCTTGTGAACAAATGGGTTTTGTTTTCTCTTCTGAGTGAACTGTGAATGTACCCTAAGTTTGCTCTACAATGGTGAACTGAACATATTAGCTGAGTCTATCATAAGGATTTCTTCATTGGATTTTAGGTTAAGTGTATGGTATTTACTTATGGCAAAATTCAATAATTCCATGTGCATCACTTAAAACACATATTCATTTCATAGCAATTTGGTATATTTTCAAGTGTGGAAATCAGACAAAGTTATAGTTGGCAGCAATTTTCAAATACAAGTGGATGAGTTCACCTTGCTTGGCTGCCAGATGCCCACTAAACCAGTTTATCAACATCCCTTCCTTAAAAGAACAGGGAAAAAAAATCTGAAAATAGAGGTGCATGGGTTGAGAGAAGAACAGAGAGATCACTCAGGAAATACTGTTCAGAGAATCATGGCTTGCTTTGGGTTGGAAGAGATCTTAAAGGTAACCTACTTTCCTGAACAGGAATACCTTCGTCTATGCCACGTTGCTCAAAAATCTGTCCAGCCTGGCTTTTAACTGGATGGAGCACTCACAGCTTCTCTGGAATCTGTTCCAGTGCTTCACCACCTAAAAGTAAAGAATTTCTTCCTAATATTTAACCTAAATCTACTCTCATTCAGGGCAAAGGCAATAGTTCTTGTGCTGTTACTGCATCCCCTTGCTAAATGTCCATCCCCAGCCTTCTTCTTGTGCTGGTTTTTCCTGGGGTATGGTTAATTTTCCTCCCAGTGGCTGGCATGGGGCTGTGTTTCGGATTTATGCTGAACACAGCATTGACGTCTTTGTTTTTGCTGAGCACTGTTTACACGGACTCAAGACCTTTTCTGCTTTTTGTACCGCCTCTCTAGGGGGGTGGAGCTGGAAGCACATGAGAAACTGGGAGGAGACACATCCAGGACAGAGAACTCCAACTGTCCAAAGGGATATTCCAGATTGTACGACATCATGCTCAGTACATAAATTGAGAGGGAGAAAGAGGAAAGGGAAATGTTTGTAATGATGGAGTTTTTTCCCCAAGTGACTGCTACATGTGATGGTACTCTGTTCTTTTGGGGATGGCTAAACATCTGCCTGCCTGTGGGAAGTAGTGAAATAATTCCTTCTTTTGCCTTGCTTGCTACACATCTTTTGCTTTACTTATTACACTGTCCTTGTCTCAACCCACGAATTTTTTGCTCTTACTCTTCCTAATTTTCTCTCCCATCCCAGTGGTGGGGAAGTGAATGAGCAGATGTGTAGTGGTAATTGGTTACTGATTGGGATTAAACAATAACACTTGTAGACCCTCTCTGAGTTCTGGAAGGTTTCTGCAAAGCCTTACCAGAGTCATCTGTTCACCAGACTGACCATCCCAAACTTTCTTAGACTGCCTTCATGAAAGAGGTGCTCCAGCCTCTGATCATTCCTCCTGTGGACTCATTCCAGCAGGTCCATGTCCTTCTCATATTGGAGCTTCACTGAGCTGGACGCAGCACTCCAGGTAATTCTTTTGACACTGAGTAGAGGCACTCCCTCGCCCTGCTGGCCACACTGCTTTGGATGCAGCTCAGCATAGGGTTGCCTCTCTGAGATGTGGGTGCATATGACTGGTTCATGTTGAGTTTCTTTTATCACCAACATCAACCAACATCCCCAAGTCCTTCTCTTCAGGGCTGCTCTCAGCCCTTTCTTCACCCAGCTGGTATTTGTGCCTGGGATTACCCTGGCTCAAATGCAGTGCCTTGCATTTAGCCTTGTTGAACTTTGTGATGCTCGCATGGTCCTCTTCTCAGTCCTGTCAGGGTGTCTCTGTACAGCTTGGTGCTGTTGGCAATCTTACCAAAGGTGCACTTGATCCCACTATGCATGTTTCCTACAAAGATGGCAACCAGTGTCAGTCCCAATACTTATCCCTGAGGAATACCACCCAAAGCTGGACTCCACTTGCACATCAAGCTGTTCATCACAACTCTTTGAGTGGGACCATCAGCCAATTCCTTATCCACTTAGAGATGTGTGGAAGATCAGAGAGCTACAGAAGCTGAGCTGGTAGAGCTGCAGACCTCTGGGCTCTGGTACAGTGGAAGCTGTGGGAGAGACAAACTCAAGGCAAGAACAAAAGTGAGGACATCATGTCTGGTCACTCTGATTGCTCTGGCAGAGCAGATGTAAGAGGACATTGCTGTGCAAATGAAAGTAACAGGGGCTTGATAACCAAAAAGATCATGTTACTACGAGAACAGAAGCAAAGGGATCCTAGTGGAAAATTTTGTATGGAAATTAGAGAATATAAATACTGGTGATTAGTGTAATAAAGTGAATTTTGCTTGCACAGATTGGTCCATGTCTCTCAATCCCCACAGCCATTTATCCATCAAATCCATGTACCTCTGTTTTAGAGACAAAGATGTCATGCAGGACATTGTCACATAGTTTATACAAATAGCTTTGAGAAAACCAATTCACTTCATTGTCAATGAAATCAGTCTAGAGTTATAATATATAAGAAAAAAGTCTAAAATACACTTTTCTCATCCCCTTCCATCAAAACTCTATGGGAATTGACCACTATGTGGGATCCTAGTCAAAATAACACACACCTGAAATAGAAAAGCATATACACTATTCCTTTTTGTGCCTAGTTGTCTCTTCTAATTCACAGTACTGTGACACACACCAAGAGAAAGAAAGACATACAGGTCCTTCCTTTCACTTGATTATTGGGGTAGAAATCATTAACTGTGGGAGCAAATATTTGCACAGGCAGCAACTAGTGTAGAGGAAAAAGTTTTGTTGGATTTGCATGGCAAGGTAATGGTACAGAGGAGGGGTGACTTCTCTGAGAATCTGCCAGAAGCTTCCCCCATGTCCAACAGAGCCAGTGCCAGCCAGCCCTAAGACTGACTCACCCCTTGCCAAGGCTGGGCCCTTATCAAGGTGCTACTGCTGCTGGGAAAAGGCATTTAAGAAAGGAAAAAAGTTTCTGCAACAGAGGAAAAAGGAGTGAGAATATATGAGACAAACTTCTCTGCTGACACCATGGTCAGTGCGGAAGGGAAGGGAGGAGGTGCAGTTTCTGAGATTCTCCTTCAGGCCATGGTACAGACCTTGGGGAAGCAGCTGTGCCCCTGCAGTCCATGGAGATCCATGGTGGAGTAGAGATGCACCTGCAGCCTGTGGAGAACCCAAGAAGGTGAATGTGCACACAGGAGGCTGTGACTCCATGAGAGGCCTGTGCTGGAGCAGGTTCCTGGCAAGAGCTATAGCCATGTGGAGACAGGAGCCCATGCTGGAGCAGGTTTTCTGGATTTCATTTGTGACCCTTTGGGGGACCCATGCTGAACTGTGCTGTGCCTGAAGGACTACACTTCATGGAAGAGACCCACACCTGAGCAGTTCATCAAGAACCATAACTCATGGGAAGGAGAAGGACTCATTTTTTAGGAGTTTGAGGAGGACTATCTCCCATGGAAAGAACCTCAAACTGGAGCAGGGGAAACAGTCCTCCCCCTTTAGAGGAAAACACAGTATAAACAATGTGTGGTGAGCTGACCATAACCTGCATTACCCTTTCTTTGGCACTGTTAGGGGCAGGAGTTGGAGAACTGGGAATAAAGTTGAAAACTAGGAATAAAAAGGGAAAGCCAGAAAGAAGGTATTTTTAATAATTGTTTGTATTTCTCATTATCATTCTCTGATTTATTGATAATAAATTAATTTAATTTCCCCAAGCTGAGTTCATTTCATCCATTATGGTAATTGGTGAGTGATGTCTCTTCATCCTTTTCTCAACCCACAAGGCTTTTATCATATTTTCTCTTGCTTATCCAGCTGAGGAGAGGGAGTGATAGAGCCACTTCTGCAAACACATGACATCCAGCCAGGGTCAACCCACTACCTGAGAAAATAACACAGTTAACAGATACCTTACTATAAAGAGGAGAGGAGAGGAGAGGAGAGGAGAGGAGAGGAGAGGAGAGGAGAGGAGAGGAGAGGAGAGGAGAGGAGAGGAGAGGAGAGGAGAGGAGAGGAGAGGAGAGGAGAGGAGAGGAGAGGAGAGGAGAGGAGAGGAGAGGAGAGGAGAGGAGAGGAGAGGAGAGGAGAGGAGAGGAGAGGAGAGGAGAGGAGAGGAGAGGAGAGGAGAGGAGAGGAGAGGAGAGGAGAGGAGAGGAGAGGAGAGGAGAGGAGAGGAGAGGAGAGGAGAGGAGAGGAGAGGAGAGGAGAGGAGAGGAGAGGAGAGGAGAGGAGAGGAGAGGAGAGGAGAGGAGAGGAGAGGAGAGATTGCAAGAGGGAGGAGAGATTAGGATGGTAGAATGAAATAGAGCAAAACTTAAGAGAGGAACAGACAAAGAAACAAAGTACTGAATCTAATTTGGAAAATAGGACTCCTCAGTTTTAATTTTAAAAGATAAAGAAAATAACTCTAATAAAAATAAGAAAAAAAAAGCATGACAATGACAGCAGAACAGCTGCATTGCACTTTGCTGCAGCTTTTGTTGGATACTTAGAACTAAGATCTACCATGGCATTATGTAAGGTTACAGCTCTTATCAAAGTTTCTGAGTGTGGTTTGCCACTTCTTTCAGCTCTTACAGGGAAGAATCACTTCCAGAATCAATTCTGGTTCACTTAGTTGCACTTTAAATACCAACCCAGAAAAATTAAAGCACAGACCTTGGGATCCCTTAAATAGCCACACATTTTATTTCTTATTAACTCCGTACACATATCTAATGTAATTGTGAAATGTAAATTTGGTTTGCTTGCTAAGGAAAATAGCACACTAGTACAATCTGGTAAATTATATTCAGCCAGTCCCTGGATCAGCACATCACTTGCTTCTGATATCTCAGTTTCAAGGGTGTCTTTAGAGATTTTGCCTGCTTAGATAGACAGGTCTCAGCCCTGGACTTTTGCAAACAGTTTTACTAAGAATTGCAAGGGGAGTTTATGGCAAGTCTACAGGTGGGAATGAGGGTGGAAAGACATCTCCCATTCAGAAAACATGAGTATGCTTCTTAGATGAATGGGGGTAACTTGTGACTTGCCATCTTGTACTTCTTATTTCATAGATACATTCTGAAAAACTAGTAGACTTGCATCGAGTTTTACTTAATGTGTGGCACTGATACACAAAGCAGAAGAGGCTATCCTGCTGTGTGATGCTGATGTGTGAGCCAATAATCAGTCATGTGGTAGGCTGGGAAGAAAATTTTAAGGTCTTCAGTCTCCATGGAACTGGAGGTGGCATGTACCAGCACTCATTGGGCATTGGGGAAATAAGCACTCCTTGGCCTGTACATCAATGCCCATCTCTGCATACTGAAAGACAGCAGATTATATTCAGAACCTACCAGATTTAATTGGAAATTTTTCATGGACTGCAAGAGAAGCCAGATTACTGACATGATTTCCACTTCTTTTTCAAGCTTTGTGGCTGGTAAGGCTGTTAAGGATCAGCCATTTTCATTAAAAAGGACTGGTTTTTGCCCAGAGACAATCAGAGATTGTTGCTAACATACCTTGCTGTGTCTTGTGCTTTTGGAACAAAGGGGTGCTTAATTTTTCTCTGCAAATGGAGAACAGAAATATTATTTTGCCATTATCTAAATGCAATTGAAAAAACAATATCCCAGAGCTGTCTCCCTGTCAAATTGTTTTGGTGGTCTCATCAAGTTGTAAAATATTTCATAGAATTATGCATTTTAATAGTTATCTCAGGATAAAGAAGAAAGAATCATTTGACTTTTAAAAATATTTGAGAGGGAAAATATTCCGATTTGAAATACAAGTTAATTAGTCCAAAGTTGAAAGATTCATGAATAATGAACTGCAAATCCTTAAGAAGCTAGAGCCACATACTTTAATTTGTTCTGTGATCGTCCTTCTCCAAACCTCTTGATTTTCATCATTGGAAAAACCCAACTAACTTAATGCTAAAAATTCAAATCTGCAAGTAATACAGTATCAGCAGGTTTGTGTTCATGTTTTGAAGGTGTGCTGTTTACACGAGAGGATATGCTACTTTTATGAGCTAATTTTTCATCACATAACTAGATAACATGCATTGACAATATGAATGCCATTATCCAAAACGTAAACAAGATGTTTGTATTTAATTTTAATCTACTTATAACAAAGAAATTTCCTTAATTCGGCACTAAACCAGACTTTTTTCAAAGGTTTTAGATATTTTGAGCCATAATTTAATAGTTTTAGTTATGTCTGCTGTTATACACAAGCTACTATATCTTTTAGTTTTATTGGAAATCAAGAGAATTTCCTTATGGTAATGGGCCTAGTTAACTATTATCTAGATTGAAAGAGGAAAGGATGAGGCAGTGTTGGGATAGCAAGTTAGCTAATAAATCAGAATCTGCCAGAAAAGCATGGAAGGCTGGGACAAGCAAATACGAAATGACAATATGAAATCAAAGAATATAAAAAGAAAAAAAAATCACTCTTGGTAAATGTGATTGATTATGAGTATTAAACACATGAATATCATCAGGAACTGCTGGTGCTCTTCACACTGCTAAGTGTTTGCCTGCAGTTGATTCTCATAAGAGACTGCACTAAGCCTTCTGTGTTCAGTGAATAAATCAGCTCCTCATGGATGTTAATTTCAGACTCTTAAGAAAGGCTTAACCATGTTTCTAACTCATAAAGGACAAATAAACTTGTGTATTTTAAATTTAAAAGCTTGGAGAGCCTAACTAGGTGATAAATTTAAAACTAAAAGATCGGGTTAAAAAAAGTAAAAGACAACGGTTTAAGGATGACTTTTTATATAAAGTTTTTCTGTATGAGTTTCAGTGCCTTTTTCATCAATCTTTTTCTTTCAGGTAAAAAGAAATGTAACTGAAAAAAATGAAAGAAGAAATCACAGGTAAATGATAGACATGGTGATGATGTTTGATGCTTTATCTATCTAGCAGCTCTGGTATTATTTGTTTTAACTGTATTTTCTACATTCATCTGAAAGCTATGGGCAAGTTTTTCTCCAGAAAAATTCAGCATCTTTTTTTTCATTATTATTCTGGGGGTTTTTTCCTGTTCTTTTATGGATAAAGACACATTTTAGAATTTCAGTTCTTCTGGGAAAGACAGTTCTGTTGGGGGTTGAGTGTTTTTCTATTACTGTGCCAATTTAAAGAATTTTTCCCATTATCATGCCAATGGAGCTGGCCAGGTTACACCCAGGACCTTTTGACGACTCTAGACAAAGGTGGGATCGGCTTCGAGAGGGGCTCTCGTGCTTCTGGAGGGGACTCGTGTTTCCGGGAGCTCGGAGGAGGATCCCCCCCTGCCCCCGGTCTTGGAACCATGCAGCCGAAGGCAGGAGAGCCAGACCCTCTGCCATCACCTGCCCTGCATCTGCCCTGCTACAGCCTCCAGTCTCTGTGGACACAGCTGAGCACCAGAACCCAAACGGTGAGCGAAGAGCTGCCCGCTCCAGCCGCTCCCCCCTGAGACCGGCGCGGCCGCGGCCGCCCCTTCCTGCCTCCGCTCCCGCCGAGAGAGAGCGTGCTCACAGCTAAAGAAAGGACTGGAACCGAGTAATCTGTTCTGTTTTGTTGGTAATTTTAACAACTGCTGTTGTTTCTGCTGGTTCAGTTAGATATATTAGTAAAAGAGCTGTTATTCCTACCCCCTTATCTCTGATTTAAACAATAATACTTGGGGGGAGTGGAATTAAAGTCTCTATTTCAAAGGAAAACTTCTGCCTTTATCAGCAGACACCTGTCCTTCAAACCAGGACAAGTTCCCTTCCCCTTCCCCTTCCCCTTCCCCTTCTTCTTCCCTTTCCCCAGGGATGCCTGGTTGCTATTTTAATATAAATAGGAACTGCAGGTTATGTTTATCCTGGTATTTGAAAACCACTTGAAATGCCTCCCAGTAATAACGAACATCTGAAAATTAAATTTTTGTAGAAAATTCCAGCTTCAATGGGTGGTCAAGGTTTTATACACCTGAAAAGGGTATTTAGTGACTGGCAAGTTAAGCAGTCTTATGCAATGCTTACTCTGATAGTTATGTTAAAAGTTTCTTTTCTTTTGATTTGAATTGTGTTCATTAAAATTTTCAGAGACTTCAAGTGCATTAACCTACCCTACACTTCTCAATCTTCTGAGTCATTTGTCCTTTGAGCTGTGCATACATATGTGCCTGCTATATGATCTCTGGTATCTCAATTATAGGAAGCTTTCTTAGTTAGCTGTGCTATACCATCAAACCCTAATTTGTGTTTCAGAAGAGTGAGAGGTAATCCCATTAGTGTACTTACTCATACCTCTTCAGGGGAAGGAAAATTGCATGGTATTTGTGACCAAGCATGTCTTACAGTTTTGCAACGCAAATCCATATTTTAGTTACGACTCCAGCCTTGACCTGAGCGTTAAACCCAGTGTTTTATCCATTTACTCTCTGAAGCCTGAAACAGGATGTGCATGTGAAATAGGTGTTTAGAAGTAAGTTTTCTCTGATTTGCATATTGCCGTATTTGTAATTATTTTTGTTTGACATGGTACAACTGCAAGTAGCATAAAATCAAAGGCAGTAAACCAGTAAATTGTTTTGCTGCTTGCCCGTTAGCAGCATGCTAAGAATCCTAGAGTCATTACTAGGCAAACTAACAAGAATTTTAAGCTCCAAGCCTGCAAACAAATTTTCTTTATTCCCCCACTTTTTCTGTTTTAATGGAGACACTGTATGTCATGCCTTCCTTTTCATTCTTTGAAATGTGTTCATCCCATTTAATACACTTTGGAAATGGTTTCCAAGCCTGTCAAAAGATTTGTTAGGCATGGATAAAAAGTCAAGCTTGTTGACTTCCGGAGCAATTAACAAAATCACAGATAAGCTATTTCTTGGCCTATTTTCTCAGTTCCGCCATCAGTGCAATTATCCACAAAAGATTTTTTTTTTTAAATATAGAATAGAGGGTTAGAAAGTTAAAGTTCATTCTATGAAATATAACTGGTTTTAATGCTTCTTCATCAGTTCTTCCCAAACAGCTTTCCCAAGTCAGTATCTTAAAGACTTTCATATTTTTACAGTACTGAAGACACACTCAGAAGGAAGGATTTTGGTATTTTGGATTGTGCTTTTAATTTTTAAGCTGGTTTTCCAAAACAAACACAAAACCTGAAAAATCTCTCTTCCAGCTTCATAAATAGGCTTTTGTGCCAAAAAATATTAGCATACAGGGGATTTTACTTAATATAACTTTTAATTTTAATTTTAATATGTACTTCCCCAGCGAGATTATGCTCCCACTGATAGCACTGTAACTTCACTGCACACTAAAACAGCCTTTATTATGCTGGATAAGCAGGCCAATCTCCTTTTAGATGACATTTTTAGATTTACATTTTTTCCCGTTTTCTTCAACGGTGATAGATCATCTAGGTGAAAGCAAATGAGATTTTTCATTATTCCTAATAATGAAGTGCAACAAACTTGTGATCAGCTTTAAAAGAATTTGATAGGTTCTTATATAAGTTTCCACTTCATATAACAAGTCTGTTACTAAAGTTTTAAATGAAGAATGTGGTTAAATCAATCTGAAGATGCTTAGGAACATAACAACTTATATAACTGCTGTTAGGATCCTTATGTAACTTTTCTCTTAAGAGAGATAATGCATTTCAAACAGTACCAATTACTTGCATTTTGAAAAAAATGTAGTTACAGGGGGGTAGGGCTAGCTGCTCAAGCCCTCTTTCACTCTTTTACAAGTGAAACCCTTTTTGTCACAAAAAATGAATGGGGAAAAAATGAATTGTAGTCAATAGCACCACAGTTCTTTAAATACTGTAGATAACACATCCATCCAGCCAGGCCACTTAATTAAGAACAATGTAATGTGTCCTTAATGAGACATTTAATCAGAAACATTACAATTCCCTGTTTACCCAGTTTAAGATTTAGTTAATTTAAATCGAAAACCAAAAAGATCAAACATGAACTAAAATGCATCCAAAATTATTTTGGCTATTGCCTTTTGCCATCCTGCTAAAGAAAACTCTTTTTGAAGAAACAGTTGAACAGAGTCTGTTTTAAGCCAAGTTAGGAGATGAAATTACTATACATTTTCACTAACTTTAGTAGTATTTTGTAATAATTATCTTTCCCTTGCATATGTTTTATTTAACATGCAAATTGAGATACACAGTTCTGGTGAAACAGTAACTATTTATGAGGTTTTTTCACATAATTCCCCTTTTCTGCCATCTTCTCAACTTCATCTCATTTTCAGTGTACAGCAGTGTAAGTTATCTCAAAACCATCTTAGTCATTACTATTTTAATTTAATTTGATTGCTTCTATGATCTGAAGATTGAAAACTACAAATCAGTTTCTGAGGAAGAATTTTTGAAAACATTTCTGTGGGATTCTATATTTTATTGTGGTTTATTAACAGCAAACTGAGTCTATGTATTTGCAAAGTACATAGAAGTATGTTGTTAATTTCTTTCCATGTCAGTCCAATGAAGTGGCAATGATCTAGATTTTTGTTATTTAATGACTGAAGATAAAGTGATGATTTCACAGATATTTCACTGTAGAACTCTGGGACTGCATATAGTATAACTACTGGCCTACTTTCAAGACAGTAAAAACAATATGGAGTACATGTATTTTCCTAGGAATTAAAAAAAGAATCTAAAAAACATGTTGAAATTTCACATTTTTAATGATTAAATTAAACAATTTTTTCTAATGAAAAATTGAAAAAAAATTGGGAATAAACATATTTCTTTTGTTTAGATTTTTACCTAGAATATTATTTCCTCCAATATTAAATAAAAAATAATAATAATAAAAAAAACTAAAAAAAGAAAAAGAGAAATTATATCTCTTCAGAGCAGCCACCAGGACATTAAGTACCTTTCATTTTTAAAAGAAAATTCCTTTAGTTTTTGATGACCAGATATTTTCAACTGCAAAACAAAAAGTTTGCTGCTGATGAAAACACCTGAGAATTTCTACAAACATATTTTTAGGCCCTAAAGTAACTTTTCAACAACAGAAAAAAAGAAGAAAATTGAGGGAATAAACGCACTGATATGGACTATGATGAAAAAATTTTACAAATAAACCTCAGCAATAGATTAGTATATTTTAAATAAAATGTATTTGAGGACAATTTTCAAAACCCCAAAACTTTACAGTTTGAAAAGCAATAACAAATGCTGTGGCATGTTCATATCAGTTAATTCTTTTGGTGAGATATTTCACACTTTAACTAGCTGCAATTTTTGACCTTCCTAATCACTGAAGATAAATTAATCATGTAAGATCAGTTTTTGGACCCAAAATTTAATGGTTTAAACTTAATTTTTATTAAAAAGGCCAAGAACAAAATTATTTCTGTTTTGCTTCCAAGAAAGAGAGAAATCTAGATTTTTGAACACTTGAAAAATATGAAAAATATTATAAGTTTCCTCATCAATTAATTCAGCATTTTGAATTCAGTAGTTTTGAACTTTGCCAGATAGTAACAGCACCAGATTGGAAAATTGACCTTTGTATCTAGATCTTGGGAAATCACAGATTTATTGAATATCTGCATTTGGAAGAGACCATAATGACTCTAACACCCTGAGCTTAGGAGGACTACCTAAAACTAAATCATATGACTCAGAGCATGATTGAGAAGAGCCTTGAACTCTGGCAGTCATGATACTACTTCACTTTCAGTGAAGATTCTTTTCCTAATGTCCCATATGAGCTACCAGATCATCTGTCTGTGCCACCTCTTTTGTTTCTAAGCCAGATCTCAGACTCAAGCTGTGCTGGCAGGTATTTTTGTTGTGAAACAGATGATGTGATAGTTGAAGGGCTGAAGAGCAGTGAGGGATTATTTCTCAGGTAAACCTGCCCATTGAGCCAGTCTGCAGTCACACAGGACCTCTGCAAGAAATCAGTTTATGATTTTTCCCAAATGTATTTGCTCTTAATAGCTATACTCCTTTATCAAAAGGAGTTTTTCTGCATGTAGTGACAAAAATCTACCCTTGATTCTTCTTGCTATAATAAGTTGTGAGGAAGGATGCCTTTTCAGCAACACTTTGGGCAAAGTTAATTTATTTACCCAGCTTTATTTATTTATTTATTTACCTGTGTTATTGGTTAACTTCATTTGATGAGACTTTGAAGTTGTAGCACCTACATTTTTAAATGCAAGTAATTGATCAGGAAAAGGTAAGAACTGATTCTAAGTTTTATCTTGTTCCCCTCCAGAAAAGTTCAGAAAAATCTTTTGACTATAAATGTATGAATTATTTCTACCTTTGCTTTCCATATGTTTTCTGCAGTTCAAAATTAATTTCTTGAATATCTCTCCCTTTACATTATTCACCCTGTTTGGAGCAAGTTGGAATTATGTGTGTGGCTCCCCTTTCCCTCAAACCTTTGAAGAATCTGCTATAATATATTGCTTTAATCTATCTATTCTG
This sequence comes from Oenanthe melanoleuca, assembly GCF_029582105.1. NCBI lineage: Eukaryota > Metazoa > Chordata > Aves > Passeriformes > Muscicapidae > Oenanthe > Oenanthe melanoleuca. The sequence continues at coordinate 41,440,395 of NC_079362.1, forward strand.
GGTTAGAACTTCAATACTTACAACTTTCCTCCTCTCCACAGTTTTCCCTTATCTTCTTGTGATTAATGGATCATCTCTAAGACTTTTGTGTGAGCACCAGAGAGTACCAGAGAAAGAAACAGTCTTACTGTTTTGATTCTTACATTCTTCTGCGAAATATTTTTGTGCAATAAAGCAGTAAAATCTCCCTGAGGTTTGTGGGTGATTTAATACTTCTCCCATATCTGATGCACATTTTTCTCTGCTGAACACTGCATGTTCACTGATAACTGATGTGCTTAGCAGCTGTTACTCAGTATAGCTCTTCCAGGTGTTCTACCTAGACTATCATATTGGCATGTTATTTGAAATCTCATCTCTTTGTTGCCTTCCTATTGTGCATCCACTCTTTTTCTTCATTACTCTGAACTGAAAAAATTATTTTATGCAATTTAAAAGTAAACAACAAAGCAAAACAAAAACCTGCAAGAACAACAACAGCAACAAAAAACTTCACAAGAGGGCATAACCTACATACAAATGTGGACCAAAGCTTTGAAGTAGATGTACTTTACAAAGAAGATAACAAGTGAGTGCATTTTACTGTATAAATTTCTGCAACATTCAGAAATTCATGGACATGACCTTATTTTCTTGACTTGCCAAAAAACTTTTATGTTTATGAGACCTCTGCTCTACTGCTGGACTGTCCTATTGAGGAAAATATTTCTCTGAAACCTAAACCTCTAAACCACTGCTGTTATAGTTTATGTCTGTCATCTCTTGGTCTTCTGCTCTACAGACCTTCAAGGAACTCAACTGCAGCTCCTTGATAACCTTTCCAGAGGTGCTGATGGTAAGTGCTCTAAAACAATCCCTCCTCCAGGCCAAAAATATCCTGGTCTCACAATGTGTCCCCGAAGAAGGGCATCTTCTCCAGTGCCTGTTCATTTTCTCTGCCCTTTACAGAGCTATGTCCACTTAACCTGTGTCAATCAAACTGTAAACAGCATCTAGATGTGGTCTAGTGAGCACTGTGTAGAGGGAGATACCCACTCCTCATGACCTATTGGACTTGTTCCTTTTCATACACTCTCACAATGCTCTTGGCTTTCCTTATTGCCACACAGTATCAGGTCATGCTCAGTGTTATTATCAAGGGAAAAAAAATCAACTCTTTATAAATTTGGTGAATAATGTAATTCAATGGATGGCTGAACTTCAGTGATAAAGAGAAAGATCAAATTTGTATGTGTACATGTGACTGCAGGTGTACCTTAAAATGCTGTCCTATTTAGAAATGGCAAATTAATGCAATACTACATTAAATGGTCTATCTGCTTGAAAGGCAATAACTTTGGATCTTATATTCTGAAAATTTTGAAGGCATTTTGTCCTGAGAATACTCATCAAATAGGAAGGCTGTGAATGTTGCATGAGTTGCAATAATTAAATATCAGGTCTGTCTAGAATATTTTAAATGCAATATATTGAAAAAACGTATCTTAAAATCAAACTTTGAAAGGTGCGTCTTAGCTTCCTTCAGGTTAAGCATGATATTGAATAATGTTTTACTTATTTTTTTTTTAAATTTGGCTTTTCTTGTCTTATTCAAAAATAGTATAAAATAAAGTATGTAAAGCAATGAATTAAAAACTGTTTTGATAATATGGGTTCCATTAAAAGCCAAATTATTTTCCAGCTCCTAGCACTCCATGGAAACTGAAAAATATCATTAAACTGCAGGAACTGCAGAAAACCACATCATAAAATCTTCTAAGTAAGTGGCAATAAGGTCAAAGCCCATTTGAAGAAAATTCTCATTTTAGATGCCTTTCCACTGAGTGCGAACTAAGAAATTTCTAATTTTATACTTTGTGTTTACATATGTGTCTACAAGCACTTTGAGCATATTTGTAGTATATGTATGTAATTCACTGTGTGGTAACTGTTCATTGTTTTCATAACCTTAAGCAAATGATACAGAGCAAAGTATGGATTAGTATGAATAAAAAACATGCAGATCACTGATATAAACAGAAAATATTAACAGTTTAATTTCTATAAAGAAACCTGTTGTACTCAGTGTGCTCAGGGTTAATGCAGAAGGTTTTTAGCTAACAACCACACAGCAGTCAAATCTCATCACCTTCAGCAGGAATAATTTATGGTTTAATCTTACATGCAGGCGTATTAAATTAGTATTACTCATCAGAACTCACTTATTAATAAAACAAGCTGAATTAGTCACCAGAGAATCATATTTGGAAATTCAATGACAATTTTACATTTTTAATAAAGGCTCAGAAATATTATTGCAGAGCAGGTGGTATGAAGAAATGTGGTCAAATTTGACATTCATTAATAATTGAAGTGTGGAACGTGACAGAGGTGAAAATTGATATTGATTTTTTCCCCTCTAATATTTGGATGAGTTCTGAAAAGTAAATAAAATGAGATAACAAGACATATCAAGTCACCCTGATTTCTTTGATCACCTCTCCCTGTATGCACACATATATATCACTATTTTCCTTATCATGTTTTTGAATAATTCAACACCCATAGTCTTTCCAGTTCAATGCATTATAAAACATGCTCCAGCTGAGTTTCAATCATATTAGACTGAAAGCTGAATTTTTTATGAAGGATTATTTAAAACAAAATGTGTCTTGGGCTCTACAGTCTCTGAAACCAAACAATCCTGAGAGTTCAGTGAAGAAATGTCAACACTGTGGAGAATTTTTCTATTCAAAAAATTAAAGCAATCCTGTTTGATGTATATTAACCATATCAATATTAACAAACTTCTGCTGGATTTCAGAAGTGATATGACAGTGGCAGTACTACCAGGCTTGTATTCTAACTAGATGTGAAAGCTCCAAAATACTTGTACTCATGCTGAACCTAACCTGCCTTTGGGACAGCTGTAGCAGCATTCCTACTGATTTCAGTAATGCCAATTTTCAGGCTCAGCTGTAGCTAGACACTCTAGCCTCATTGGACTCTAAACATGCAAGGACAGTCACCAGCCTCTGCTGACCAATCTTCAGCACACTGTAGGCATCTTCATGGAGTATATTCTGTGGGATTTAGGTAGCTATTAGAGCTCTGTAGTATATTTTATGGTGCATGGGATTTTGTTTCAGCATTCCACAGCTCCTTCTATCCTCACACAGATTTGTGGTCAAGATCTTCTTTACTAGACATCTCTTGGTTTTTATTCTTCATCCACATGAATGCCTAGTTCCATTTGCTTAGCCTAGTACTGGTTACACCAATAGCAGAAACTGACTGAAAAAGCTGGAGTCTTCCACTCCTGTGTGTTTACAAAAGCAAATTCCTTGCTTCTGAAAGAAATAATCTAATTACACATTCTGCCTATAGGTGAAAATGCTATGGTACAAAATAAAAGAAAAAAATCACTTTCTCCAAAGTTTACTTTACAGAGTACTTCAGACTCAGACTTCCATTTGAAAATATAAATAGCCACGTGCATGTCTACACTTCAATATTCAAGATTCTTGCAATATCACTCTTTCTTTTGTACAACCTCCTACAAGTTTGTGTAGAACTGCAAGAAAATCCTGTTCTCATAGGCTTTATCCCAGTAATTTTCTGGATTTTATACAATTTCCCTAAATAATCAGACCACAGATTATTTTTCAATAGATTTAATAATTTTGGTGGAATAATTTCTCTAGAGTTAGTCTTGGTGTGGGAGGAGATCAAGGAGTGTACTTTTATATTGACTGTAAGAAAACTAAAGGCAGCTAAAAAATGCCAAAGCAGCAATACATTCAGAAAACAAATAGGCAACCAGAAGTTAAGAAGGGAAGAAGTAGAAAAGCTCAAAAACAGGAGACAGAAAATGTGTCAACTCATTAGATTTCTTTTTTTTTAAGGATTCTTTCATGTTGAAATGAACATCTCTCCTCAAAGATATTGAGCACAAATAATATTGATTGACTGAAGTTATTTTATGCTCTTGTGCCTTCTGTCTACTGCAGAACAAGTAACTGTTTGAAGATCCAGCTTTCTGTTAACAAAGCAAATGGGTGATGCTCCAGGTCTCATTTTGTTAGAAGGAATTTATATTGACTTCAATAGCCAGCATTAATGAAATCTAATCAAATAACTGAAAACGTATTCCACAAGGTATTTTCCTTTAATTAGTGAGAAGTATTGCAGAAATATGAGATGGCTGAGAATTTAAAAAATAATAATACATTCTTCTTATCCATTATTATTATTATTTATTATATCTTTCAAATATTAGTGTTGGAAACATAATTCCAAACTGTGAGCTGTGAGCTATTTGGAATCTGAATTCCATTTCTTTGCTTTTTTATTATTATGTGCAGGTTTTCATGACAGAAAGAATGATTCTAAAGTATGATGAAAGTATTACAAATGCTCCTATTTTCATTAAAATTAGACAATAACCTAACTGGCAACAGTGCATTACTGGGCAGGTTAAATTGCTCTTATGTGGCAAACATGGTGTAAAGAGGAACATGTTCCCTCATGCAAAAACTGCAATTTGGTGTCAACAGAAATATTCAAATTGAAGTATTTGTTTGTCTGTGATAGTAACCAACTTTAGGTATGGTCTTCTATCAGCAAAAGCAGATTTGATAACTGTGAGGAAAAGAAAACTGCAAAGAGGTGAGAGAACATGATTTAAGTTGATTTATCAAATTATGTGGAAAATACATGTCCTTAGGTCAGCAGTGCACTATAGGCTACAATGTTTCTCTTCTGTGCAGTCAAAACCTTAGAAAATTCTTACTGAGCCAAAAATACTCGAAGTACTAACAATTTCACATCAATCACATGAAGGGCTGAACACTAAAAATAGTGACCTTTTTAGACACTCCTTAGATCAGAATCCTGTAATTTAGACTGGATTCTCATCCTTTTGAAACCACAAATACCATTTGGAAAAGAACCATATGGTTTTCCCTCCTGAGTTTTGACAGCTTCCCCTACACACTCCCCCATCCCCACCTCCCTTGCCCATATCTGGGATTGGAGGAAGAATTTCAGGTCTTGTCACACTTTTCTACCCCACATTTCACAGGGTGATGTTAAGTCAGAGATCACAATGTTTTGGGAGGATCTCTTTGTTCTGTGCTCTTCCTCTTACAAAAAACAATATATCTTTCATTTAAGTATATAGTCAGAAAAGTAATGAAGAAAACTCCTTTTACTGAAAAAAGTTTTACCCTGTTGCAACATTTTCCTCTGACAACATTCTTAATACAAATATGAAAACAAACAGAGGCCTCAGATTTCTTCAGAATACTTTGCTGTGATGTGAAGTGTTAGGTCCTTCTAATCCTTAATATATTGTTAATATTGTCCAGCATTACTCTACATATGTTACAAATTACACACAGGTTTATAGACATATATGTAAGACTGACACTGAAAAAATTGTGGGACACTTCTCAATACCTCAAATAACCATTTCATATTACAAGTCCATAATAGATGGGTATCTGTCTCAAGGCCTGAAAACTCTACCTTTTCATCTGGGAAAGCATATATATTTATTACTTCATTGCCACTAATGTTGAAGCACACATCATGATCTCAGTGATATTTTTTTGAATACATGGCACCTGTATTTTTCTCTCCTTGCTGAACAATTGCTTATAAACTGCCCCAAATTGTCAGCTTGTATCTGTATCAGCCCATTGAACCTGAACTTCCTGGTAATACCTCAGGCTATAGTTTTTTGAAACTCCTAGAAACCAAGTCATAAAGTTAAATTACACTGATTTTGTGCAATGAAAGTTCCTTCTGCCTTATTTTAAACCTTGAACTCAGACCACTTACTGTAGCTGCACTTATTTTCTTTTGCCTGGTTGTGCTTAATTTATTCACTTGTGGTTAAAAATTACTGTTCTTAGGAGTTAATAATCCAAAGAGAGATGAAAATGAGTAGTTGAGAAGTAATAACTAGCTTTCTGCCTTTCTGGAACTCTCCATTTACGTAAAAGGTTGATTACTCCTCCCTCATATATCAAGGGATCTGACCCTTATTCAATTTCTTTTCCCATTATTACAAGAAGATTTCTTGATCAAAGAACTGAGTTAGTCAACTGTTATCAAGATTTTAAAATATGTCTCCTTCCTTATTTCAACCATTGAAAGAAAAGTGTGGAGTTTAGTACAAAGGCATCCTGTGAGATAGTGAGACAAGATATATATTAATTACTCATGTGCTATATTGCTTGCTTTACTACTGATACCATTTCATTAATTTCTCCACTGCTGAACTAGAAAAATGGATTACAAGTTTGCAGTTCAATATCCAAAAAAAAACAAAAATCAGAATTTTGTGGCATATGACAGAATAAAAGTGAACAATAACACAAATTTCCTTTGTCAGAAAGAGCTATGTCATCCATTCTGGAAAATTGTGCCTACCACTTCTAGTTTTTCTGGATTCAGAAGCCATTAGTGCCTATTATAAAAGGATCATGGAGGCATGACCCTGAAACACAGTGCACTTGCTATTAAGTTGTCAATATTGTTATTCAGCCTCTAAGGGTCTTAGGATCTACAGTGAACAGGAGCATAGTCATTTGAGTCTGTCAGAGTTCATGCTCTTTTGGTCAGTATTTGAGGAAGCAGTGTATTTCTGTGCGCTGGACATGACACTAAAGCCAAATTTTGGGCACCTGATTCTGGAGAGAAAATACCAAATTGATAGAGAATGAATAATTGGACAAGAAGTCAATCTTGCAGAATAACTTCAGCCAAAAGTTGTCGGAAATTAATTCCTCTTAAATGAGTGGCCAATTTTACAACGTGGTTTGGAACAACCTAGAGATAACTGAAAACACAAAAAAAATCCAGAAAAGCAGATTTCTTTCTTGAATTTAATTTTATCTTTTAGACAAGGAGAAAACATGTATACACACCATTGACAAATGGACAAAGTATTATACTAGCTGATTTTTTAAAAATACTGCTTAGTAATATGTAGTTAATTATTTATGTTGAAAATATTTGCTGAAAGGGAAATAAGAGGGTGCCATTATGATCTGATATGGGGATAAATGACCATTTTTATCTCAAGTAGCTTGGTGCCAACACACAAGACTCACTGTACAGATATTGACTTCCCTTTTTAAATCAAGACAATGACTAGAAGGTAATAGACTCTAAAATTTTTAAGTTAAATTACATGCATGACCAGTGCCAATATATACTATATTTTCCACAATTTATCTTCTTTAGGTCATATTAAAAAGTAAACACCCTAAGCATAGTCACAGCTGCTGAGATTTGCTGACAGACATGTTATGTAACAATGGTGATACCTCCATTTACTTCTTGTGCATGTGAATAGCAAGGTCTGCAGTGACCTGTATCCTGGGGAATATCCCATAGTGCCACCTTATTTTTCAAACACCTCTTAATTTTATTATGAGGTCAATATGTATAAAAGATACCTGAAACTGAATTACAGTCATAAATATTATTGGTTCAGCAGTGACCTCAGGATGAAGAGGCATTTCCATGGGAAGTAGCAGGAACAGTGTACAACAAAGCAGACAAAAAAGGCTTCATGAACTGCACTCACTAACTAATGCTTTTCACTACCTGGAACAATCCAAACAGCAAGGGAGCTGGCCTTGAAGAATTGCCCATCCTGAGATAAATGCTTTGTTTTACCTGGGGACAGTCTGACTACAGGGAGCAGTGTTGTATCATGGTGCAGAACAGTGCAGGCTTTGGAACACCTGCCAGTATTTTGAACACAGAAATGAGATGGTTAATTAGCATATGTGAATAAGAATGAAAGTACCTGGGAGATGGACAGGGTTAAAAAAATAGGAGAAAATGCTCTATCCACTCCTTTATATTTTCTTTGAGAGGGTAAGATCCTTTCTCACATCAGTTCATAATTTTTTTTCAGGTCTGTACATTCCTTGTTTTGCTTTCCCTGAATGAATTGATTTTCATTCTCCATTCTGTTTCAAGTCAATCAAACAATTTTTTTATCCACTTTTACATAAAATTACCTGTACTGGGTCAGATCAAAGGTCTACCTACATCCTGCTCCCGACAGGGAGCCTAGGGAGCAGTATAAATGCAGGGCAAGCACACAGTGATACTTTCCTAGAATAGTGTCCCTTCTTCTGTGGATCTATGATGCAAAGACCTGAATTAAAGGTTGTAGGTTGATGCGAACTTGTATTCAATATCTTTTTCTTGCATTTCTTCCATGAAATTCCTTGCTCATCTTCTGATGTCAAACCAACATTTAGCACCAACAACCTTCTGTGGTAAGGAAAACTACAGACAAAATCACAGAATACCTGGAGGTCTGTTCCCCTGAGCCCGGAACAGTGCTGTTTTATTCTACTCTTCATTGTGCTAACTTGTGAGAAAAAAAGATGAAAAGTAGCTTTCAGTATTTCAGGATAAGATCCAACACAAATAACAGCAAACAAAATTTTATAACATGTCTGTGGCCTAGGCAGTAACCTGCGTTTCACAAGAGTGGTGCTGCCTCTCTTCATGTCTAGAAGTACCCTCATGACTGTGTTTGGGACACTCTCTCTAGCTATCCTTATGTAAAATGGCAGTGATAGTTACTCTTTCTAATAGAATTTTGTGCCTCAAAGGTATCACAGAATACTATGTACACAGCCACTATATTCATATTATCATAATGAGGTGAAGCACTGTTGCCAAAATCCCATCTCTCCTGCTAAAATTGTACTAAACAAGAAAGATAATACACCAAGAAAATGTCAAATTAAAAAAAAAAATAAAGATAATTCTTAAATGAAGGTGATACATGGTGATTGAAGGAGAAATGGTTAAAATATTATTTTGGGGTTTTGCTTGCTTTTATTTGTTGCTTGTTTGCTTTAAATACACCTAGTCTAATAATCATATCCATTTACAGGGCTCTGTGTGAAAACAATGGTCATATCAGGACAATATATTCCAGGAATATATAAGAAAATATACACAGCACATCTTTTCTACATAAATTCTTGTTCTCTAGAATTTACCAAATGCTGTATGGCCTGTTATAAATTCATATATTATGAACAGTGAGGGTTTTTTTTCACTTCAGGTAAGTACTTGCTTACTTATCTGACTCCAAATTCACTCTTGCTACACATGTTCCTTGTTACTTTACTGCATTTACTTAAAAATACAATTGAAGTAACTCTGTACAGTTCTTACTTTCACTTCTTGTCCAATATTTAAACAAAATACACATATCCATACATTTACAGTTGCATTGCAATACATGCATTATGTATGTTATTCATCACCATTAGAGATAAATGTATTGTAATGTCTCAATGTTCAATGTAGATCTAAAAGACCTCTGTACTCTTTTATAGCTGAAAGCATATTTCTATACAGCTTCCCAGTAAAAACTTCTTTCACAGCATCAGTGATTCTCCCAGTGTTGTTTCTATTCTCTTGAAGGATGTATCTGTCTTTCTCTACATTAAACTTGCTCATTACTTTCCTCCTCTTTTTTGGACCACAGAGTGGTACAAGAATATTCCTGTTCTTCTTTTTGCATATATTTTTGAGAGTTCACTATAACTGAGTTCTGGTGTAACTTTTAGGCATTCACTTCTACTGAGTCTAATGTAGGGAGAACCTTTTCCTCCTCTTTCTGACATCAATATATCCTTGACTAGTCTTGATTTCTCAGTCATTTATTTCTAGCTTGTGCTACCAAATGAGGCTATGAAATCTCTTTTTGGCACTGCAATTGGCAGAAACAACAAGTCTAGGCTATAATCAATTCATCTCTTCAGTCCTTTCTAGTCTAGAGAGCTTTTGTTCTTTTTTGACAATTTTTCCAGTGAAAGCTCTTAGGTCAAGAAATAGAATATGTCTGGAGAAAAGCAAATTGTCAAGAAAGGGAAGGAATAATCTATCCAAAACTGTTTAATTCTGTTGAGTGTCTTGTCACAATCATTTAAACACTTTTTCATTCTACCTCCCACCAAAGGCTAAATATTCTCTTCCGCAGATAAAACTTTACACCTAAAAACTCTGAATGCCTACTTACACTCCTTAATCCTTTGCTTTTGCCACACTCCTGGATAAGCTACATTAAATTGATGACATATTTGTTAATCTCAGGAATAGGTCAGTATCAGTATCTTTGCTTGCTTGCCTTGGAGTTGATGAATATTTCTACCTTTATTTCTTGGAAGGTATGCATTCACTCTTGAAATAAAACACTGCATTTTCCTACTCATGAAGATTCTTGCTTCTTCTCAGATAAGAGAAGGCAAGAAACTTTTTGTTACCTAATTTTGCTGTTTTGGGGCTCCTTTCTCAACCTAAAAAGACAAAAAAAATATATATGGTGCATGGTGCAGTAAAAAGGAGGAAATAACAGATATTCTTTTTTAACACTAAAGCATTGGGTAATTCTAGATGTCATTAGAATTATCAGAGTGTAGGCTACCAAGAATGTCATGTCATGCATCATACTTATCTTGCAAATAGTGTTTCTAAAACCAGAATATTTTTTATTTGGAATGGTGTCCTGGGTTGATGTTTTGACTGACTCCTCACCCTGCTCCCCTTGGCCATGAAGCTGTCTGCTCCCGGGGGAGGGGCCACCTGGGCTCTGCTCTGCGGACTGGCCTTGGTTTGCCACGGGCTTGGCTTAAGGGCTTCGCTGGGGGCGGGGGGGGGCTCGGGCAGGGCGCGGCTGCTCGCTTGGCTCTGGCTGCTGCTGCTTGTGGCTATCGCTGCTGTGGTGGTGGCTCGTGGCCTAGTTTGTTAGTTAGCTGGGGTTTTTTTTGCTTAATTTTTTTGGCTTTATATTGCTTGAATTATTTAGTTTAGCTCGCTGCTGTTTAAGGCTCGCTGGCTATTCCGGCTGTTTTTTTCTTTCTCTTTCTCCCCCTCTCCCTTCTCCCCCTCACCTCCCGAGGATCAGCACCAGCTCCGGAGGGACCCTGCGGCCTGCCTCTGGACACCGGCAGAGAAGCGTTTCACCCTTCTAGTGAAGATCGAAGCGTCCAAGTTTCTCTCTCTCTCTCGGTGAAAACTTTTTTGTCATCTGGGTCTGTGCTGGGAAGTGTTTCTCTTGTATGTGTTAATAAATAGGTTTTTTCCACTTTTCCCCCTGAGTGAAATATTTTTTTCTTAAGTCCAGTGGGATAAAACATTGGGGGTTTATTTCCTGGAGAGCTCTTCTGGGGGTTTTTTCCCCTAAGTTTGTCCAAACTTGGACATTTCTTATTTGGTGGCCCGTACGGGGAAGGAAAAAGTGGAAAAACTTTAATAACATCTTGTTTTTAATTTGCCTGTATTAATATCAGTATGTCTTTTAAAGCCATAATGTCTTTTGAATTGAAAGCCTGCCTGTATGTTTGCTCTTTAGAGTTTTTTGAAATCTTAATACCCCTGTGGTCTTTGGGCCTGTTCTCTTACTCAGAGATAGCCCCAGTGCTGTCTCTAGCACGTAGTTTTTTCATGAAAGGGGTATTAACCAAAATACTCATTGGGCTAGGCTTGGTTGTTATGATCTGCCAAAAGTTTATGAAGGTGTTAGAATCCACTTCAGGGATGTACAATTCGTGGTTTGTGTTGTGCACTCAATTCATTAGAGGAGAAGCAAGCAAAGAGGATTTCTTGCCTTTATTTTCCTTCTTTTCCCCTAAATTATTTACATATCTGTTAGAAAATGTTCAGCTCTCCCTGAGTGTAAAGGAAACCATCTTTCTGGTATTTAATTTAGTAAGTTTTTTCTATACTGTCTGCAGTTTATACAAAATAAAAGCTGAAATTTCTAGGGATGCAAGTGTTACAACCCCTGATTTGGTAGCAAAGCAAAGTGGGAAGAATTCTGAGTGGTGTGGCAAATAAGAAAAACTGGGCCAAATTCTAAAACAGTTTTCTGAACCTATAATCTGGGATTTTTCATCTAAACAAATTCAAGACCCAGTCAAAATTGCAAAGTACTTAAAAAAAAAAGTGTCAGGACAATTCTAAGAAAAAGAAAATCACTGCAGTGAGCTGGGCTCTGGCGTACGCTTATCGAACCCTGTTAGATAGTGTAGGACAACAAACAAAGGAGAGAGAACAGGGAGATAACGTAGCTACTATTCCAGTTACTCAGACTGCAGTTAACACCTCAGGCTCCAGGACAGGGGCAAAATTAAACAGCAAGCTTCAACCTATGGCTGTGGCTACCAGTACCAAGAGTAGAAAGTGCACAAAGAAAACAGATCAGCCTGTGGAGGATGATGATGATAAGGATGCAGGAGAAGGACCTTCAACTCCCCCTAATATAAAATCCGAAGTTAAAGTAACTGATGTGAGATCAGAAACTAATAATGAGTCCCTTTCCCTGAAAGATCTTCGTAGTCTAAGAAAAGATTATACAAGGCGACCTGATGAATCCATAATTAGTTAGCTGGTCCGGCTTTGGGATGCGGCAGGTGAGGCAACCATCCTGGATGGCACAGAAGCAAGACATTTGGGATCCCTGTCTCAAGATCCAGTCATCGATCAAGGTATGATGAGGGGAGCTAATCCTCAGAGCCTCTGGTCACGTGTATTGGACAGTGTAGCACAAAAATATCTCTGCGCTAATGACCTGTACATGCAGCAGACCAGATGAAAAACCATCAAGCAGGAAATCCAACGTTTGAGAAAGATGGCGGTGGCAAAAATTATTTTCTCAAATGACGTAACAACTAGAAATCCAGATCTGGTACTGTGCACACCAATTATGTGGAGAAAGCTTGTGAGGCTTAGACCATCTAAATATGCCTCAGCTCTTGCAGTCATAAAACGAAAAGACATATACGAGACAGTGCTTAATATAGCAAAGAAGCTTCGGGCGTACGCTGATGCTGTGCATGGCCCAACGCATGCCAAAATTGCAGCCGTAGAAACACGTTTACAGAACTTAGAGGATAAGTTGGAGGAAAACCATAAGAAGCTGAGAGAGGAAATCAAGGAGAATCTCCTCCAAATCTCAGCTGTGCAAATCAGACGTCCTAGCAGTCAACGCAAACGCTCCTCTGCTGAGGAGAGAAGGTACACCCCACGTGCAGAGTTGTGGTTTTTCTTGTGTAACTGCAGAGAAAACATGAAAAGGTGGGATGGAAAGCCCGCAGCTGTTCTAGCACGACGAGTGCGTGATTTAAAGGAAGACAAGGCTCAACAAGAAGGTTCCATCAAAAAGAGAGCAGCTCCAGTCGCCCGGAATCACAGTGCCACGTATGAAGAAGATGATGACGACATTTCCGATTCACTTGAAGGAACTTCTAAGACCTATGCCCCCTTCAAAAAGGATAAACAGGCTTAGAGAGGCCCTGCCTCTAGCCAGGGTGAGGCCAGGGAAAACCGAGTGTTTTGGACCGTGTGGATTCGGTGGCCTGGCACATCGGAACCACAGGAGTATAAAGCTTTAGTGGACACTGGATCGCAATGTACTATATTTCCATCAGGATGTGTCAGAGAAGAGACCGTTTCTATTGCTGGTGTAACAGGTGGATCACAGGACTTTACCATAGTGGAAGCGGAAGTGAGTCTAACCGGAGGAGAGTGGAAGAGATACCCGATTGTGACTAGCCCAGAGGCCCCGTGTATTTTAGGAATAAATTTCCTTCGAAGCGGGTATTTTAAGGACCCAAAAGGCTTCAAGTGCGCATTTAAAATAGTGGCTGTGATGGCGGAGAAAATCCGGCAATTAAACACTCTGCCCGGACTATGTGAGAATCCAATTGCCGTGGGACTCCTGAAGGTAGAAGAGCAGAAGGTACCGACTGCCACTTCAATAGTACATCGCTGGCAATATAGGACAACTCGAGATGCTGTGATCCCGATCCATAATATGATCCGGGAGCTGGAGCACCAAGGGGTGGTGAGCAAAACCCACTCACCCTTCAACAGTCCCATCTGGCCTGTGCGCAAGTCTAACAGAAAATGGAGATTGACAGTGGACTACCGCGCATTAAATGAAGCCACTCCACCGCTGAGCGCTGCCGTGCCGGACATGCTGGAGCTGCAGTATGAGTTGGAGTCCAAGGCAGCAAGGCGGTATGCCACCATTGACATTGCCAATGCGTTTTTCTCCATTCCTTTGGCAGCAGAGTGCAGGCCGCAGTTTGCTTTCACCTAGAGGGGCGTGCAGTACACCTGAAACCAACTGCCCCAGGGGTAGAAACACAGTCCCACCATCTGCCATGGGCTGATCCAGGCTGCACTGGAAAAAGGTAAGGATCCAGAACATTTGCAGTACATCAATGACATCATTGTGTGGGGAAACACAGCAGAAGAAGTGTTTGAAAAAGGAGAGGAAATTATCCGAATTCTCCTGGAAGCCGGTTTTGCCATCAAGAAAAATAAAGTTAAGGGACCTGCTCGTGAGATCCAGTTCCTAAGAGTAAAGTGGCAAGATAGAAGATGTCAGATTCCTACTGATGGTATTAATAAAATCACAGCTATGTCTCCACCTACTAACAAAAAGGAAACACAAGCTTTCTTAGGTGCTATAGGCTTTTAGAAAATGCACATCCCCGAGTACAGTCAGATTGTGAGCCCTCTTTACCAAGTTACTCAGAAAAAAAAAAAATTTTCATTAGGCCCCAGAACAACAACAAGCCTTCATCCAAATTAAACAAGAGATCGCCCATGCAGTAGCTCTTGGCCCCGTCAGGACGGGGCCAGATGTGAAGAATGTGCTCTACTCTGCAGCTGGAAACCACGGTTTGTCTTGGAGTCTGTGGCAAAAGGTGTCAGGTAAGACCCGAGGCCGACCCCTGGGATTCTAGAGCAAAAGTTACAAAGGGTCTGAAGGTAATTATACCCCGACAGAAAAAAAAATCCTGGCTGCTTATGAGGAAGTCCAAGCTGCTTCAGAGGTAATTGGCACAGAAGCACAACTCTTCCTGGCACCCCGGTTGCCAGTGCTGGGGTGGATGTTCAGTGGGAAGGTTCCCTCCACCCACCATGCTACCAGTGCCACATAGAGCAAGTGAATAGCCCTCATTACGCAGCGCGCCCGGATCGGGAAATTAAATCGCCCAGGGATCTTAAAAATAATTACCAACTGGCCAGAGGGAGAAAGTTTTGGTGTGACAGACGAGGAACAAGAACCGGTGACCCGGGCTAAAGAAGCACCACCTTACAACCAGCTACCGGCAGAGGAAATCTGTTATGCCCTGTTCACCGACGGTTCCTGTCGCATTGTAGGGACAAATCGGAAATGGAAAGCAGCTGTATAAAGCCCTACACGACGGGTTGCAGAACCTACTGAAAGAAAAGGAGGGTCTAGTCAATTCGCTGAACTCAAAGCTGTCCAACTGGCTTTAAATATTGCCGAAAGAGAAAGGTGGCCAAAGCTCTATCTTTACACTGATTCCTGGATGGTAGCCAACGCTTTGTAGGGATGGCTGCAAAAATGGAAAAAGACAAACTGGCAGCGCAAAGGAAAACCAATCTGGGCTGCAAAAGAGTAAAAAGACATAGCTACTCCGTTAAACAAGCTACCCGTAAAAGTTCGCCATGTAAATGCCCATGTCCCCAAAAGTAGAGCTAACAAAAAACAGCAAAATAACCATCAAGTAAATCAGGCAGCAAAAATAGGGGGGTTGGAAATAAATTTTAATTGAAAACATAAGGAAGAGTTGTTCCTGGCTCGATGGGCCCATAATGCCTCAGGCCATCAGGGGAGGGATGCCACCTATAAGTGGGCACGAAACCGAGGAGTAAATCTTACCATGGACAGCATTACTCAAGTTATTCATGATTGTGACACTTGCGCTGCCATCAAGCAGGCCAAACGGGTAAAACCCCTCTGGTATGGAGGACGGTGGTCCAAGTACAGGTATGGGGAGGTTTGGCAGATTGATTACATCGCCCTGCCTCAGACCCGCCAGGGCAAACGTTATGTGCTGACCATGGTGGAAGCCACCACCGGATGGTTGGAGACTTACCCTGTATCTCACGCCACTGCCCGCAACACCATCCTGGGCCTGGAAAAACAGGTCCTTTAGAGGCATGGTACTCCTGAGAGGATCGAGTCAGACAATGGAACTCATTTTAAGAATAACCTTGTCAACACCTGGGCTAGGTAACACGGTATTGAGTGAGTGTACCACATCCCTTACCATGCACCAGCTGCAGGTAAAGTGGAAAGGTACAATAAATTGTTAAAGACCACCTTAAAGGCATTGAGTGGGGAATCCTTTAAGAATTGGAAGCAGCATTTAGCAAAGGCCACTTAGTTAGTCAACACTCAAGGTTCCACCAACCGAGCAGGTCCTGCCCAATCTAAGTGCCTTAATACAGTAAATAAAAACAAAATCCCAGTGGCCCATGTCAGAGGATTGCTAGGAAAGACAGTATGGATTAATCCTGCCTCGAGTACAGGCAAACCCATTCGGGAAATTGCCTTTGCTCAAGAACCTGGATGTACTTTGTGGATAATGCAAAAAGATGGAACAACCCGCTGTGTACCTCAGGGAGATCTGACTGTAAAATGAGACAAAAAGAATATGTAAATGTTAAAGGTTTAAGCAAGTCAGAAGAAGTGTTCATATTGTGTTTAATGAGTGTATATCCCAATCGTGTGTCAATGATCACGATATGGGATAAGGGGTAGAATGTCCTGGGTTGATGTTTTGACTGACTCCTCACCCTGCCCCCCTTGGCCATGAAGCTGTCTGCTCCCGGGGAGGGGCCGCCTGGGCTCTGCTCTGCGGACTGGCCTTGGTTTGCCTCGGGCTTGGCTTAAGGGCTTCGCTGGGGGCGGGGGGGGCTCGGGCAGGGCGCGTCTGCTCGCTTGGCTCTGGCTGCTGCTGCTTGTGGCTATCGCTGCTGTGGTGGTGGCTCGTGGCCTAGTTTGTTAGTTAGCTGGGTTTTTTTTTTGCTTAATTTTTTTGGCTTTATATTGCTTAAATTATTTAGTTTAGCTCGCTGCTGTTTAAGGCTCGCTGGCTATTCCGGCTGTTTTTTTCTTTCTCTCTCTCCCCCTCTCCCTTCTCCCCCTCACCTCCCGAGGATCAGCACCAGCTCCGGAGGGACCCTGCGGCCTGCCTCTGGACACCGGCCAGAAAAGCGTTTCGCCCTTCTAGTGAAGATCGAAGCGTCCAAGTTTCTCTCTCTCTCTCGGTGAAAACTTTTTTGTCATCTGGGTCTGTGCTGGGAAGTGTTTCTCTTGTATGTGTTAATAAATAGGTTTTTTCCACTTTTCCCCCTGAGTAAAATATTTTTTTCTTAAGTCCAGTGGGATAAAAAATTGGGGGTTTATTTCCTGAAAAGCTCTTTAGGGGTTTTTTTCCCCTAAGTTTGTCCAAACTTAGACAAATGGTTTCCATGTCTCTAAGTTCTTTAATTTAAGTCTGTTGACACCTTAATATTGCAAATCACATCTTATCAAGTAGCTCGACCGTATGAATGTACCAAGAAATTAACTTCATTAACTTTTTATTTTTTCCAGATTAACAAAAGAATGGAGTAAGAAATGAAAAATGAATTGTAATGTTGTTTGCACTTCCTTACACTATGCAGAAATTGAAATGAAGCAGTGAAAATAATGGATCTGGTTCTGATAAAGTATAGTTGGCTATGTAAATCTATGCACATTAATTCTTGTTGCATGCCAGTTGTTAAAGTTCTTCAGTGTATCTCTAGTGATGTTAATGGTCTTGGCTTTTACCACCAGCCAATACTTAGGCTTTTTCAAAAGTCTGCACGAGAGATTCTAGTACACAAAAAGTGTTCATATATCTCCAGGACTGTAGGTAATTTGTGATTATAATGGGCATGCATAGCACTGTTTTCTTGTTATTTTCCCTTCTCCCCACTGCTGCTAGAAAGTGGATGTGTGATAATGACTGTGAAGACATTGGCAAAATGAAAATTTGGCTAATGACTATAAGGCTCCTACACTGTTCTATACAGCACAAAATGTTGTTTACAGAAATACTATTTTACATATAACAGGAAGTCAGTAATTGTAATTCTGACTTGCACTGTAAATGTTTTCATCTGTCCTTTTTAAAAATATGTTTGATTGACATAAGACAAAGTTATAACCTGATAATTTTTCAAAGATCTTTCTATTTATTAACATATTATTAATAAAACAAGAGAATTAGCCTTGGAATTACTGACAGTTCATTAAATATATTAATCTCTTGGATTATTGTTTGTCTCTGTCCTCCATTGCCATGTCATTACCAATATCCCTTATATCTGTTCTAAGGGTTATAGAATGACAGTATGAGTGTTTTGAATTCACAAACCAGTAAACCAGCCAGACTGCAGGTTAGTGAAGAGTTCCCTCTCATCTTGTGTTCAGCATTTGGGCAGTTAAAATAACATGAGAAAATAAATTCACCACAAGAAAAACAGTGACTGCCATTATTATAACATTAAATGGCAGTATGGCATAACAATATGATATGATATGATATGATGCATATTCAGAGCAGAGACAGCAAATGTCCTAAAGTGAGCTTGATGCACAGACATAGGGAACAGGCATTGGTTTTATTCCTTAACCTTTATTCCATACTAAAATACAGTTTGGAGTCTGTTGACTGCTCCTATAAATAAATTATATTTGATACAAATTTCAAATTTAGTTTCATTCCAGGAAATAGCCACCTGATACTGTATTAGTTCATAAGAGGTTGCCCCACTCCTGATATTTCCTGCAGTAAGGCTCTGTTTGTCTCTGAATTAATTTTTAAGAGCCAATAAGCTCTACATATGATTCATATTAAGAGTCTGCTATAATCACAGCCCAAATTACTTAATTCTTTTATGTTAATCTTAAAAAAAAAGTTGTGGTCTAAGTAGTCAAAAAGTTTAGTTGCGTTGTACATCTCAATATTTGTTTGTTTTGTAAGAATGACTGTTTTTAAAATCCTTGCTTTTAACAATTTTAAGTACATAAGTAAATAACCCCTACTTTTAAGTACATTCAGAAAGGAACACCTTAGGCATGGGCTAAGCATCAGGCAGCATCCAGAAGGGCTTTACATCAGCATTAACTTAATAAGGATAAACTAGAAAGAAATATGATTGATGTAAATCTTAAAGGAAAATATGTTCTAATTTTTTATTTCTTTTTTTTTTTTTCTGATTGAAAGTGTGAAAAAAGTAGCTTCTGGCTGTTTCATCTGTCAATGAGATAATAGTTGGCATCTCTCTATAGACTCAGCAATGATTATTCTCCTGTGCAGTTGAGAGGGGAAGTCAAATTATAATCTCTTGCAGGTTTGACCTAAGGAACACCAACAAAGCAGAAAATACACAGAACAGTACTCTCAAAAATTCTTAATGGTTAGTGTCCCACCTGCATTTCTTAGTATGTTTACACATACCTAGATACACACACATATAAACTTAAAAGGTGCAAATATAAACAAGTATATGGAAAAAAAGATACGTATGTGTGCTAATGTGTAGCTTCCTAATGTGTAAAAACATTTCATTTTTACATGTCTCTATATCTATATTTGCATGCCACACCTTTTTTGTCTATGTTATGTTCAGGTGCGCAGACACGTAAGCAGCTTTACCTTTCCCAGTTTTTCTTTCCTACACCTTTCATGACCACTCCATATGGAAAACATATATAATGAAAACATTAATAAAAGTGGATGCTGTCACAAGCACATGTATACATTATATCTGTGTAAGAAAGTGTGAGCAGAGTGGGATGAATGCGCAGAGAGTGGAAATGCATTTGAATTCCTCATGTTTCCCATGCATACATGCATGTGAGCATACAGACAAAACACACAGACAAAATTCTTGACTGTTTTCCTAGAAAAGATAAAAAAAAATTCTGTTTATCCCAAGGCATAATTTGGTCAGATTTTGTTTGTTATACCACTTTGTGCCTGCTGATTTAATATTGTGTTTGAAATGCCATATCTTCTATTTATTATTTATGGTGATCTTCATATACACATTATTTATCTATAAAGCAAGGTAGTCACAATGAGAGAAGGCATTGATCTTTAACATTTTTTCTTTTGCCTATATAATGAATACTTTTGGACCTTAAGAAAAAGTACAGACTGCAAAAGAGAAATGAAAGCAGGAAAATTAAAAATAAACACTTTCATGGCTTGTGAATTCTTCTCAGGAAGTTGTACCTTTTTCATCTACTAGGAAATATGACTTTAAGTAAAAAGTGAGTTTGCTAATTTGTTTTTGGGCAGGATATAACTTGTACACTACTTTTGAATTGAGCCCTGAATATGAGAAGCATGTGGAGAAAAAACTTGAAAAAGGAAGATTTGAGTTCAGAAAAATGAATAGCGGAGTGCTTTACATAAACTTCCTATAAATGCACCTGCAACCTAACACATCAACCTATTAGATAAATTATTACTGTTTAAAGAGTTAGAATTCTTGCACTTTTTTCCCCTTAAGACTTGTAGTGGTTTTGGTTCACAAATTTGAGATTTCCTGGCCAACTCACCAATTTATGTGGCGGATTTAGTGCTGGCCAAGTTGCCAGTGCACCCACTAGAATTATTTACTCATTTCCTGCCGTGACTTTGGATTAGGAGGAAGGCAAAACAGGCTCAAACTTCAAAAGGTACAAAGAAAAAACTTTACTATTAGAAACTACAAGAAAAAAGAATAACAAAACTCAGGATAAAACTTTCAGAACACTTCTCTCTCCACAACTTCCTTTCTTCCACACTTACAATGTACAGAAAAAAATCAGTCAGTTTACCATCCCTAAACTTGGGAGAGGAGACTTCTCTGCAGTCAATGGAGGTTTTCTCTACAAGAAACAGTTTTCTCATGGCCTCGATCATAGTCATCAGCCACTCAGGAAAATGGAAATCTGATTACTGTGTAAAAATACCTTCCTTGACCAACAGTCTTCCCACAATCATTATTGAGAACCATATCCAATTATGGGGCAGTCTCATCCTTATTACGGATTGTAACAGTTAAAAAAAAAGCTCTCTTCATCTTTGAAAACAGAAATCTTTCTTCTGGTCTTCCTTGAGGGGTAGCAGGGATCTCCATCTCCTCTCTATTCAAACTCATGGGATCACAGCCGTTTCAACATCTGCTTACTTTAGTACATGCCTCTGCTCATGTCAATTGTTAGAACATTTCATCCACTCCATAATACATTCCACAAGTTACAGGGGGAAAAAAAGAGTCTTATATATCAATCATATCTTCTCCATAGCCTTATAGGAGGATTTTCAGCCCAAGAATGAGGAATCTCCATCAATCCTTTCCATCTGAGATCTGATTCTTTTGTCTGTCCTCAGTGTTTTCATTATGTTTCCATGCATGTCTTCATCTCAGTCCTCTTCTTTCACTCAGGAGAGAGAACAAAGCGTCTGCAAGTCTCATTCTGGGCAGTCAAAGAGTTCATATCCTGCCCAGGTAGCAGATAGGCCTGTGATCTTTTCTGGGCCGCAGACAGGAGCTATTTTACCATGGAAACTTTTTGGTGGCTGTGCTGGGAGCCTGGGTCAGGACAGCAGAGAGCAGGGCCAGCGCGGCAGGGGCTGCTGTGGGGCAGGGGCAGCTTGGGTCCCAGCAGCCAGGCCAGAGCTCCCATGGGCTAACAAACAAACAAACTAAATAAAGGATTTAAAGATATTTTCCTTTTCTTTTTTTTCAGGATTCTGCAAAGTTTGAATTCCTAGAAAATATCATTAGGATTCAAAATGTCATTTTCTTTAAATCTTCAATGCAAATGACTCTTTTCTTCTCAACCTTACTTATGTTTAAAATGTGTGTGTGCATTAGTGTGTGTGTGTGTGTGCATGTGCATGTGTATGAGCTTTTAACAGCATTACGTCCTACCACATGAACACAACTTTCTTGCCCTATCCTGCTTTGCTCTCTTGGGAAATCCTCAAAATTCTAGTTTTATATTTTAGAAAAATCATCTATTGAAATCACATACATTACAGGAAATAGTCTAGTCACCACCAAATGGCTAAAATGTCATTACTCTGAAATTATGGATAGCAATGATAAGTCTGTCTGCATGACCTGTGGAATTCCAATTTAGATATCAACACAAACAAAAATTCCAACTTGAAAGAAGTAAGAGTGGGACAAGTCATGGCAAAAAGTCTGTCTTCATATGAATTCACACCGACAGGCTTCTCTGTGCTCAATTGGCATGATAATTTTTATGCATAATTCAGAATGTGGCAGAGGACCACTGGCATGGGGTGGGATAGGTGTAATGGCAGGCCACATTGAACTTCATCCCAGCTTTAGGGTGGTTTTCTGAATGCACATGATAATAAAGAGGAATTTCACTACTCTCTGATGGGTGCAGTTTACTCAGTTACTTCTACATTCAGGTGTTGTGAAGGGCAGAGGTCTAGACAATCCCTATTGCATTCCATTCACTCTATATTCACCAGAAGTAACCTGATTCCAGTGAATGATCAAGTACAACTACTGTACAAGTGCCTTTAAGGAAATCATGTACCTACTCAATAGGAAACATGTTCAGCTGCTCTTTTTTGATGCATGCAGCTGTGTCTTAGGTGATGAGAAGCTGTGTACATATGTGTGAAGGTGAGAAAGGTAGACTTGGAGGGAATCAGTCATTCTAGAAAAATATTAATTCTGTTCTGGTTATTGCATGTTATCCAGGGAATTAAAGTATGATAGCACAGTACACAAAAGTTCATTTTTGCTTCAGAAACACAAAAATTTAAAAAATGCTTTGTTGAAATTAGACCAGATCCCACATGGATTATGCTTCTTTACGTGAAAAGAATTTTACTCCAAAGAAAATTGCTGCAATACCTGAGCAGTTTAAATGCAATATAAATAAGGTCAAAATACCATTCAAAAATCATAATTCCAATCTCCTAATCTCCTTATGTGAGCACTATTGTGGGCAACACAGAGCTGAGACTCTGGGTAAAGTGAAGTTTAAGTCCCTGAACAACTTCAGGCAATTTTTACAAAATTTCACTCACCATTTTGTTTAGTGAACTAAATTCATAATTTTCATTATTCAGGAAATTGACAGAGGTAATTTTTCTGGGAAAATCAAATATCTCTGGTGGGGAAACTTAACAACAAAATGAGAACATCACCTGGTTTTGAAGGTGGTTCTTATAGGGCAAGCCTCTAATGGGATACATATGTCTCTCCATCTGGCTCTGTATGTGCGTAATGAGCAGGATTTCCCCATGCATTTTAATTACTGTTCTGGTAGCTCCAAAGGGAGATTCAAACCACTTAATACTTGAGTCTCCCTATCCTAACATCCCAGGCCACATTGTATGGGGCTCTGAGCAACCTGGCCTGCTGAGTGTCCCTATCCATGGCAGGGGAGTTGAAACTAGATGATATTTAAGGTACCTTACAATCCAGGCCGTTCTTTGATTCTGTAACAATTTTGTGACTATTAAATTAATCAGTCTCTTCTCCCAAAATTATGCTACTGAACACATAATAATGTAAACTTCACTATCTCTTTCTGGTAAATTAAATCACATCTAAAGAAATTTCCCACAATATCTAATGTTGTGGCCAGTTCTGAAAATATTTGTGCTTTTTCAAAGAATTATTAGAGATAAGTTTTCTTCTTTCGGTTCTTCTTTTTTCCATATATCCGCAAAGGCGGTGGATGCTCTTATAGGGTTAATTTTCTTATCTTTTGGCTTTAAATTCATGGAACACATTGTGTCCAGCCTTAATATTTTACACTGTAAGCCATATCATCTTTTATCTTTTATTTATAGTGAACCTCATATTAATTTCTCAATAGCAGCTGGCGCAGCAGGAGGGACAAGGCATTGATCTTCCAATTTATCCACTACTCTTACATATCCTGAGGTCGATGCAGTCTAGGGAGACTGATGGGCTCTGGTATCAGTACAGCGGGTGTGTGTTTCTCATGCATGAAAAGCATCAACAGGAAACCAAAATGTGACAATTGACAGTAATATTGGAAACCTCTGTAATAAAAATAAAAGGGTGGTCTTCAACAATGTAATGGAATACTGGGTATTCCATAATAAGAAATCAGCCATGTAAAAGTTTGTAAATATAGGTTTGTGAGATTCTGTACATTTGCAACAGCTATGTAAGAATGCACATTTTCACGTGCATAACATGCATATGTGTGTTTACTCTCACCTTACAATATGAGTCACAAGGTTTCACTTCTGTGAAAAGCATCAAATTGTGACTTTTATTTTCATGCATACAGCCTGATAGGGACAGACCTCTGAAGGATCAGAAAAAAAAAAAAGAAAATATATTCTTATCATTTCACATTGCTTGGAGTTGCCCAACAGGATTTGAGTATCCTGTTGTATCACCTCCAATTTATATAATTTTAGAAATAAGTTGATCTGTATTTTTATCAGTTATAAACAACAGATGACTCCTAATAACACCAGTTCTGTCTCCCATCTCTGGTTATATGAAGCAAAAGAGGGAATGCTAGCCCTAATCTAATGTTTGCACTTTTTGCAATCTACCATAGGCAGGCTATAGGACCTGCAAAGCAAAATTTCACACAAACATTATCACCTTTCTCTGCTCAGTGTGTCTAAACACAGAAATGCTGTTCCTCTCAAATGAATAAGTATCTATCTAAAATTTGCTTGTTTAATATGTGCAATAGTGGAACTGACTCTTCAAGGAATTTTGAGTAGAAATCGCTGCATGACTCCACGCTATGGAAGGGTACAGGTAAAATTTTAGTTTGTGTTTCTAATTTTGGAACATACAGAAAATTGTTAGAATCAGTGTAACATTCATTGCCTTTTCTCATATGTAGCTTCTTCTGTTTGGGTTAATTTATTTTTCTCCTTTATTTACTATCTTTCAATTACCAAGAAAAATATTAGCAGTTCATGCAGTTCCACCACAGTGCTAGAGCCTTCTGGCTCCACAGCCCATGACCCAGATAGGTGGATCTGGAAGACACAGGTTTTGGATTCAAAACCAGCCCTCCAACTGGTGATTAAATAACAAGAGAGAGAGGGAGACAGAGGGACAAACGTTCTGTGACATGACCTGTGTACACGGCAAGGGGACATACTAAGACTAAAAAAATCCACATTAAAGATGGAGTTATTGCAAGTGATATGAAGGTAGGATTGCCAATACAGAAATAGACTGCTCATTTTGGGCTCCATCAACTGCTAGCAGTGTTCAGGTACATATTACTTATGAAATTAAAATTACTCTCATCCCCTATGGGTTTTAAGACATCAAAAGGAAGAGACAAGTGTGGTATCTTTCTACCAGGCACTTGGAAAGCTGTGGAAGAAAAAACTCTTCTACTACTCAGGATATTCTCTGGTATTCCTGGTATGGTGGCACAGACTCACTCCTTTTAATAGTCCATGATGTAGTGTTTGCATGAAAGATGCCATGTGACCTGTTGAGCTTTATGTAATAATCCTACTGTTTTTCAAAAAAGCTGACAGTTTTAATGACCATGGTAAACAGAATATCTTACTTAAAACCCACAGCAAAAGACTATGAAGGTTTTAAAGTATAGCACAGAAATTGCAAGAAACTACTGTGAGCTGTTTTTCTATAAGGTTTTTTCTGACTATGAAGAATTTTTATTCCTGAAGAAATTCAGATTACTATAAAGAATCCCTGCTTTTGAAATGTTATTTGCTAAGAAAGGATGAGAAGCTTCTGAACATTTACGCAAATATAGAAATGTGCTTAGTCTGGGGTTTTGTCAAGTTTTTAAAAATATTTGAATATATTATTAGGTACTCTCTTTATCTGGGAATAAAACAGGAGATGCCGATAAAATGAAAGAGACACTTCTTGTAGCATTTCTGGACATATTCAGTAATAGACGTGCCAGAGAATTCACAGGTGAGACTGATTTTATGATATTTTCTTCTTAATTTTTTTGCAATTTTGTTATATTTTATGCAGTTCAATAATATCTTGGGTGTTTTAGGTACAGGTGAGATAAACAGTGCATAAACCCCACCAAAACAGCTTCTGTCCCGAGGTGCTTGCAATCTGAGTTCATGCAATGGCAAGAAGAAAGAGAAAAACAAAATGGAATAAAAGGAGAAAAGACATAGACTGGGTAATTTTGGCTGTCTACCAGTTCAGAGATGGCATACATGCTTCGCATTAATTTTCTGTGGACCCAAAACTTGTCCTGTAAAATATTTTGCAGGTTTTGAGGGAAAAACAAAAGAGAAAAACTTTACATTTTGTTGAAGTTTGCTTTTTTGTTTACCATTCATATCAGTAGTAAGGGATACACTTAGACTCTTCTTATCTATTTTTTCCATTCTGTGTGTGCCCCATTTTTCTGAACTTTCTATTACTGTGAATTGTCCTGTAGTATATATGGTGCAATACCATTAGTATTTATTTGTGCTCATGATGATTACACGTGGGAAGATCAAACTGCTACTGCATGGCTGAGAGCATATATATGAACAATTAATATACAAATGCTTTTTCCACATCTCTGATGCTGTCAATTTACTGCTCCAGTTCCTACAACCATCCAGTCCTTCCCTTGCAATGTTCTGTTCAGCCTCTATCCTTGACATTTCCCTCGATCTGAATGTCATTAATGAATTTCTCCAGTTTTTGGGTTTGTTTTTTTTTTTTTTTTTGTTTTTTTTTTTTTTGTTGTTGTTTTTGTTTTTAGTGAGTTCATTACTGAAAATATTAAGATAAAATTTTTCCTAAGATTCTTGAGGAATTCCCCAAGTAACATCTATTACATGGTGTACTGTATTTTAAAGAATATTTCAACCAATATGTTCAACTTTTGCAAATCCCAAAAGACATTAGTTAATGACAAACATGAAAATATGTAAGTAACTGTAAAAAAATTGAACTCTCATTTTCTCATTTTCTTCCTTTTTTTATTTTAAATTTAATCAACAATTTTCTAAAGCAGACACAACAACCTTGCATTCTTGCATTCTGAAATAGGAAAAAATTCTTGTATTAATACTGCTACATCCCATGTGCCAGGTCAAGTCAGTTCCTTATGTAATGGAGACCAGGTGCGGGAATTGTGATAGTGAACCTTGGGGAATTAGTTTAGAATGACAGGATAGGCTCTTTTGGCTCTTTTATATACTATATATATATATATATATATATGTATATATTCACGAGTTGTTTTGCCTATGGGAAAAAGGAGGGTGGTTCTTTCAAAACTAGGGAGACATCTATAACCACATTATAAAAATATTTTAGCATTACTTTTTTTTTGCCAGCAAAGAAACAAGTAGGAAAGAGATTATTTTATTTTCAAAGTTTATTTTACCTTTCCAAAGTAAGACATTTTCAAATCTTCTGCCTCTGGACTCTCTGGTCCTCTGTTTTGTCTTATACAACCCAGATGCTTTCACATTGCACCTCTCTAGGATGTTTGAAGTTTGACCTGACTACTCTTGTCCTCCTCCAGAATATTTCATTTAAAGTGTTTTCTTATATAGGTGGAGAATGAGAACCTTGTACAAAGGTGTGTGCATGTGTATGTGTGCTATTATCCAGTTGATAATATACTGTCAACTACAAAGAATTAAATTGCAGTCTGTATTAGCAGGACATGGGACATCAGCAAGGTGTGGGGCCATTGGGCAAACGCTTAGCACTGTTCCTGATGCCATGCAGCTGCAGCAACAGGGAGGAGGAGGGACCCTCAGGAAGGTGTTGCAAGGAACACCAGAGGCACCAGGTGCAAGGGATGTCGGATTATACTCCCAGCCCCAGGGAGACCCTGTCCTTGCAGTGCCCTTTCATTTTTCAGTTGTTATACAGATTTGGACCCAGCTTATTACAGGTAACTGGTAACGCAGACAAGTTGTAGAAGAGAGTAGAGTTCTACAATGAGTAAGAGTAGTAGGATCTTATGTTGAATTCAGAAAGCAGTAATAGTAGCCAGATGGATAAAAATAGAATGAAACATAGCTTGCCATGCATTTTGGGAAACAAATGGCTGTAGAACTAGGGCACTATGGAATTTCTGTGGTAAAGCCTCCTTTCTTGGTGCAAACCAAGGAAGACCAAGTATGTAGGTTTTTAAATTGGATGTGATAGATAATTTATGAATTTTCCATTTTTCCATGTTGGAATCCATGTACTACACTCCTCACTGCACCATATGGTCACCTACAGCAGTGCACTAGACTGTAGACCTAATGACATCTGCTCTTTTTCTTCCTGCCTCTGCTCTAGGTTAGAAAACATTTTAGACTGGACCTACAGCACTGCATGAACTTGCTTTGAGAGAAATATGTATATATAAATATAAAAAAATAGACACATTTATTGATTGTTTTGAATTCTGAAGGGAAAACTGCTAAGATATATTTATAGTGCTACTATTTCTCAAGAGTTTTGATTCTAGGATTTTTGTGCTAAATCCTGAGAGACTTACAATACATCATATTGTAGAAGGAATAAAAGGAAGCATGTTCTAGGTGAAACACTCAACTATCCAGCAGGTATATGCCCCAGGTATTGCTCCTGTTGCTGTCCCTAAAAGCGAGATTTATCACCCAACGTGCAGCAAAGCAGTCTCACACAAAGAGTTAAGGTATTTGTTTATTTCATATTTGCACCAAGATGGGAGCTAACTGGTAAATCCACAAAGCTAGAACTGATTCTCAAAACTTTAAATATGTTTTAGCAAACAAAAAATCCCCTTTCTCTTTGCTGCAAGTTACTTAGCTCTCTTAATTAGTATTCTACCATCTATTGGTTAAATGATTCTCTCTCTTCTCATGCTAATCAGACAGCATGCTGGGTCTTTCTCTGGGGTCAATAGATTTGTTGAGTCAGTGGTTGTGAGGACTTAGAGAATGCCACTGCATGTCTCAGAACACTGTCAGAGAAGGAAGTTCCCACAGATAAACCACCACAGCAGAACTCATTATATATTTCAGATGGCAGCAACAGGAAAATGCTTATTTTCAGGCCTTGTGAGGCCGATCTGGACAATACATCAAGAAGAAAAATTCCCATGTAGGAAGGCAAAGTATGGGAAAGGAAACAAGTTCTTATGTAGATGCCATCTCAAGTTGTGGGAATGGTGTTTACACCCTGTAGATACTCGGGATACTTTGGGATTTGTAAAAGTGGTATCTCTAGAGGAGTGACTTTGGGGATCCCCACAACCAAAACGACCAGGGTGAAGGTCCTGCAGGACACTGGTGGTGGCAATATCTTTGCTTAATCTCTCTTGCTCTCCATCTGTCTCTCTAAATTAAGAGCTCTGATGTGGTCAAAGACTACAGAGCTCGTTGTGCTCTTACTGTATGCAGTTCTGCACAACAG
The DNA here is from genome assembly GCF_029582105.1 of Oenanthe melanoleuca. Classification (NCBI taxonomy): domain Eukaryota; kingdom Metazoa; phylum Chordata; class Aves; order Passeriformes; family Muscicapidae; genus Oenanthe; species Oenanthe melanoleuca. The sequence continues at coordinate 41,469,684 of NC_079362.1, forward strand.
CTTATCCTCGTTGAGCTATAGAACCAGATTTACATTCTAAATTAAAAAGATATGAAAACTTCCATTTCTTCATGGAATCCATTGAAGACTCTATAACCAAAATTTCACACATATGTATACAATGAGTCCAGAAATTAGGGTTGGTCTTGAGAAAGAAGCACAGGTGAAAGGGATTTGGATTGCTTGTGGAGAGTAGGCTCAGTGTGAGTCAGCAATGTGTGCCTAGGTAGCCAGCAGAGCAAGCCCCATCTCAGCATGCACCACACCTAGCATCACCAGCCAGTCAAAAAATAGGATCATCCTGCTGGATTGAGCAGTGGTGTGGCCTCACCCCAAGTCCTGTATGCACTGTTGGGCACCAGAGTTTTAAAATAATGTGAAGGTCCATGAATACATCCAGAGGAGGAGAACAAAGCTGGTGGAAGAGCTGGAAGGCATTTCTTGTGAGGAGAGGCTGAGAACTCAGTTTGACTAGCTTGGAGAGAAGGAGGCTGAGGAGTGAACTGTGTACAGGATGGCCTGTACAGCTTCCTGACAAGGGAAGTGGTGAGGAACATGCTGACCTTTTCTCCCTGGGATTCAGGGACTAGAAAATCAATATCAAGAGGTTGGTCAAACCCTGAAACAGGCCTATCAGGCAGGTTTTTAATGCTCCATGCCTGCCAGCGCCTTAAAAGGAAACCTTTGGTCAATAGCCTTCAAAATATTCCGCATATTGCTCAGCTCTTGAAGTGTTCGGAGTCTTAAACTAAATGGTCACCGTAGGTCACTTACAACTGCGTCTTCCTTGTTCCAAACAAATGTTTGTAAAAGCTGCTGAAACAAATGAAACCAAAAAGTGTTTTTCTGATATTGCAGCCTCTTTAGAAATGTTTGCTACATTTCCAGTGGCCTTGCTTTCTCTTCTGGGACTTCAGCCAGCATCCTTTCACAGACTTGTAAATGTTGTGCTCTCGGTTGTGGTCACTCAGGTCTTGAAAGCCTTCAGACTCAGGGATACCACAAACTCTCTGGGCAGCTCACTCCTCTTCAGTGCTTAATGATTCTAATGGGGATTTTGATTCCTCTTACAGACCTCCATCTTGAATCTTTCTAGTTTCACAAGGTGCTCCTGTCTCTCATTTCCTGGTCAGGAAGTGCTAGGAAGAGACTGGCCCCATCCCCTCTATGACCTCCCCATAGGGACTGTGGTGTGCTGTCTGGTGCTCCAACACCTCCTCTGCTCCACAATGAAGCCCCAGCTCCACAGACACTCTTTGACTCTCCTGAGCCTTTCCTGTTTGCTCTTTCTCTTTCCTTCCTGGGATCCCAGCAGGATACAATGTCCAGATGAGGTCTGATGAATGTTGAGCAGAGGGGATCACTTTCATAAATTTATATTAAAACCTGAGTTTTGCTAATACCTCTGACAATGATTCTTTGAGCAGCCTAACCACTCTTTTGTGACACTTGAGTGTACAAATGTTTTTTTATCTAAAGGCTTGTTCAACTCCATTCACTCCTTTTTTAATTCTTCTCTAAAATTGTATTTTCTATCAAGGGTCTGAATAAGAAGTATCCTGCATTTAGGTACAAGTCTCAGTCATCCACAGGCAGCATCTTTTCCTACCACTCATTCCCATCTGTTGATGTCAGTCCCATGAACTATTGTCAATCACCTTAGTGTCTGTTACCTATCCAGCTGCTCAGCAAAATTTATCATAGTGTTATTTCTTTAGTTATTTAAATCATTGGCAGGAAAAATTGCTTCTGTGTGGTAACTGATAAATTATCACATTTCACTTGCTCAATAGGATATAATTGAAATCATAGAAATACAGCAGTATAAGACAACAATGAGACAGTAGGTCATGAAGTGAAGCAGTAGAGCAAGAAAGAGCATTTTAGCCTAAAGACTGCTTTGTGAAGACTTATGCTGATTACAATCTTCTGGAACAGGCCCCCAGTTTTACAAATTGGAATATTACAATGCATACTTCTTGATATAGATTTGTCAAGTGAGATGTGCTAAAAACAGAGACATAATTTTCAATTTTACTTTGTTTTACCGAGCACCCTGAGGAAATCAGTATCCTCATCAGTAAAATGGGAAAAGTAATACTTATCCACCTTTGACAACTGCATCATGACCCAAGGATCAAAGTGCTATGCATAGCTAAGTATTTTTAGTATTACTACTTTGATGTGTAAATCACAGACACAATTGGCTGTAACTGTCTTTGAAGTTGTTCTGAAAAATTATACCATATTTCTCTTCAGCAGTAATTTAATTTGTGAATTAGTGACATGACAGACCATAAGAATCTGTTTGGAAACCTTCCAATGGGTTTTCTCAATGTGTCTGCTGTGAACATGTACTTAGTGTTCAGTAGGCAGCAAATGTCCTCAAATTATCATTATTCATTGCACCATTTTCTCAGTGAAAGAATTTGTGTAATTGTTGTTAATATGAATAATTTTATGATCTGGTTCAATTATCATATATTATATTTACAAAACCAAAATTGTTAATAATTTAACCTAGCTACTCCTACCTTCGGACTTGTTTAGTATGGATGCAGTTTTCCTTGGAACTAGGCAGATTTGCTACAGGCCAGAAGACTTCTGAAGCCTACATTTAATCAGAAAATACAGTCAATAGTCCTTGGACCACCCAGTGAATTTAATTTTTCAAACAATTACATCATCTTCCAAGAAGAAAATTCAAAAGGAGGCATGATGTCCTTCTTTTGCCACTCCCACATAACAGCTTTTCCTGTGTGCATGTGTTTCTGAGTGTTGCATAAAATGGTTAAAATGTTGTGTTAGCTGAAAAATTTTGATACATATTAATCAATAAATTACTTTTCATCCTTCCATATGCGAATCTAATACTATGATTGAAAAAAATATTTCAAATAATTTTCAAGTTTGTGGAGTAGTCCTGAAACAAAGCTTTTTAAAGGTCAAGTGACAAGTCAAAGTAAAAGCAGACTTCATATGGCATCATAGTTTGATAAAGAAGAACTTGGAGATTGTGGCACTCCATGTTTATGATGGTCAAGACACTTTGAAAATCAAACTGATTTCTACAGGATTAGCCATGTTAGGTCATGTGACCAGGTAGTTTGAGAAATGGCCAGAGTGGTTCTCAGTAAGAAGGAAAAGAATGAAAGACTCTATTTTTCACAATCTTTTGCTGTCATTTAAAATACAAAAACTGCAACAGCCATTCTTTTAATGAATGTTAAAATATTAAATATTTTCTACCATTAAGTCTTCTTTGACACTATCGCACTATTGTTATACTACTACAAAAATAGCTTCTAGTCTGTAAGAATATATTTAAAGCATTGCTAAGTCAAACAAATGTCTGAGTCAAAAAATAAAATAATATTGGTTTTATTTAATTCTAGATTTTTTCTTGACTTTCCATGCAGAAATGTGTTTTCACAAAAGCTGCTTCAGATTAAAGTTAAGAAGTTATAAATAGCCAAAATATCTTTTTCTTACTTTAGCACATTTAAAATTGCAGAATTTGTGACTTGCAAACTGCAGAGCTGATTGTCTCCACTAGGGCTTAGTTTGCAGTTCCTATCAGATTTTAAACACAATACTGATGACAGCTTGTCATCATATACAGGAATAAATAGAAGATATTGTAACAAACATAATTTTAAACTAGAGATTCATAAATGAGATTTCAATAGAAAACTTAGGTTTTTGACTTCAGAAATCTAAATTCTTCGGTGGCAGTTTTATATAAATATTTTAGTTGTCTCTACTCAAAAAGAATCCATAATGCTCCAGTTCCTAGAATGAATTATTTGTTTCTTAATTGTGTTGATATGTCTGGTCAGCCTTCTGATGGAAATATTTTTTTTTAAATACACAGGAGTGCTGTTATCTCAGGAGATAAGAACTGTCATATAAATGATTAAAATAGGCAAGGTAGTAAGTTATTAAGAGACAGACTATACTCATTGTCTGCTACTGAGAAATCAGTGGCAAAAAGGACGTTCTAATTATCTAATCTATCATCCTGTCAATGATTTTTCTTAACTTTTCCAATGTTTTGAGACATTTGAGATAATTCAGGTTTATTTTCCATCACAGTGAAATGCTATGGCTAAACACTCCTGATATCTTCCACTACATATTCAATCACTTAACATTACCCTATTATTTTTAATAATACACTAGGTTATTCTAGCTTAAATTTCTTTTGATTTTGGAATATCCAGCCCATGAGAAATTAAAATACTTAGGCAGATAGGTATTTTTGAATCAAGAATGGTTTGAAAATTCAGAAAGTATCCACAGAATGATATTTGTATTTTTAAATGTTGAATGATTCCATTTAGTTGTCTGACTACCCACAGTGTCTAGAGGAAGTGGAAGTGCAACAGTTCAGGCATTCAGATGGAATGCTATGTTTTATGATGCAGACATAGACTGCACAATTAACTGAGGTTGTAGGGAAGAAGTAGACACTATAGCACCTAACTATCACCTTAATGCTAAGACATACTTCAGACAGAGTGTGACTGACTGAATGTACATTCAAACAGAATGTCCAGATAAAACAGAAGAAAATAATTGCATTTGATTTGAAGAAACTGTAATACTCTGAAGTATACTCCCTTAATCATAGAAAGAATACACTTGAGAAAACCTTTATGGAATATGTTCAAATTGAGGAAAAGCTCTTTTGATACAAGCACATTTTGGTAGGACTTTTGACTTAGAGCACCACTGGCAGTAGCTCTCAGTGACCCTGGCATTTACCACGCATTTGTGATTCTATTCTGCTCATGGAGGACCAGGAATTCTAAACCTGTTACTGGTGGCCCTGTAAAATTTTCTGTGATGACTTCTGCTTTGGAACTTCTGCTGGGAAACATCTATTGAAAAAAATCTAATTCCATTTAAGGTTTGTCTACACATCTGCAAAAGACATATTTCTTCAGTTGACTTTTCCCTTGCCAGATACCCCTTTGGAGGCAATCACATCACAATCATCGCTGTTATGATGGGGAAGATTATTTTTGTAGAATCAATTGCTTTCTCTCTTGTTTATATTGTCATGTTTCCAGTCATCCACCTGAAGATATCACTAAGGAGATTTCCTAAGTGCTACATCTGTAAATTATATTTGATGTCTCTGGCAATCAAACCATGCACTTTCATCTATGCTTTGCGTGAGATTATGTTTCAGGGAGTAAGTTACGAATTTTAAGAGTACAGCAATTTTTAATTGCTAACCTTCCAGAAAATTTCGTCACATAGGACAAAGGTGCTCAAAGAGCTTACAGTTCAAGAATAGACTCTGATTATTGCTGTTGATGTGCATGATACAATATTAGGAAACACAGTAAGTACTTAAATATCTACTTTTCTTCTCACTGAACAAAAATTTCAGCAAGGAGAGTCACGTAATAAAGTTTGAAAAATAATTTTCCTTAGCTCAGAATTTAATACCTTTTGGTTTGTTTAGAAATTAAGACAGAGTTGCAGTTCTGATAAAGTTAGATCCTTTTAGGTGAATTTAATATTATGCTTGACAGGATGGAGTGTGGTTTTATTCCAACAATATCAGAACACACTATTAAAATCACATATTATTTTCACTGAGATGTTATCTTTCTAACATTAAGAAGTCATATTTAAAATTTTTTAAAAAGGTTAATTTGTTGACCTCAAGTTTGTTTAATTGCTACTAATACATTTATGCTAATTAAGCATGCTTTCTCAACAATTCCAGGAGGAAAAAATAAAGCCTTTAACGTTCCTCCTAATCCAGTGCCCTGGGCTGTAGGCTTCTAATTATTTTATTTTAATCTACCAATTATATGCATTATAGCAATAAATATGTCATAAAGAATCTGTCATTTTAGCAGCCCTTCACCTGCCATTGCTTTAAATCCTATTAAAATACACAAGGCAGTATCTTTCCTTAAAATGTCAAAAGCAAGAACTGACTAAAACATTATCAGCATTTTCCTGTTGATGAGACTTTAAAATCTTCAATCTCAGTTGTCCTTGCATAATAGTAAATATAATATTGAGGAAGTACAGAGTTACGTCACACAATAAATATGTTTTATCCCTTAGATATGATTTTTAACTTTCAGTCCTTTGCTTTTAAACATTTATAATGGTCTTAAAATTTTTCTCTACTCAATTATAAAAGAGTTCTTCTCATATTTTGCAGGTGTTAATAATCTGCACAGTCCCAGCCTATTAAAATGATAGAAAAGAGTGCGTTAGAATTTCCTTCTATGAATTTGTTGTTTATGGAGAAAGTTTTGACAGTCTAAAATTGCAGTAGAGGTTTGTATCTTTCTGAAACAGTGTGATTTATTGACAAAGACTTTTATGGTGACTTAGTCTGCATCAGAATTTAACTCTCTGTAGCACACAATGTAGCTTTCCAGTACCAATACAATCTTTGAACACAAAGTTAAAAATGAGAAGCAGTACCTCAACGCCCCCAGCAGAGAAAAAACTATTGTGATTTTTTACAATATACATGTATTCAGTATGACTTGTGTGCTTTTTTATTTGGGGTTTTTTTGGATTTTTTTGCCTCATAATTTATAACAACAAAACAAAGTCATATTTATTTGTTTCTTTTAATATTTTTTTATTCTGGGTTATGTTTGTAATAAAAAATATTGTCTGAGAAATAGTGAGGAAAGATCTTATAATCAATAGTTCTTGTGCTTTCCACAATATTAAGTGAAAGAAAAAGCTCTTTTCATCTGAAAATATTAAATTTACAAAAATGGTGAAAGATAATTACGATATTTTCATGTCCATATTTTATATGGTATTGACTGGACTATACAAATAGATATAATCACATAATTCACCAGAATATGGTATTTTATGCTTATACTTTTCTGTGGAACTATCACATGAGTAGAAATGCATACTCATCTCAAAAACACTTATTTTTTTTCTGATTTATTGGATGATTTTTGAAAAAGATCTTTTTGGTTGTTTTGATTTAAAGTGAATGTAAATTACGGATATATGAAAATTCATTCAAATCTATCTGTATTATAATAGACAAGATTTTCCCAAACTTCAGGTCTGAAAATCAGTCAAGAGAAATTGAATGCAAATCTAATTACATATGAATTTCCCCTTTTATAAAGTCCACAGGCAAATAAAGGTTGCCCGTTTTATGAGGAAGAGCTCAGCCTCTAATCAGGCTAGAAAAAAACCAATTCTGATGTATGTTATGCATAGAATGTAACACAATAGTACTATTAAAGTTTTGTCAGACAATTAAACTTTATGCCAAGCTAATTCAATTTTGTTACTGTTTTATTAAGTTCTACAAAAGCATCCAATATCTGTTGTCTTCAGTAAATCATAAGTTTCACAAAGCCTTCCTTTACTCAGACTCCTTGTTCTGCTATTTTGATATATTAAATATCAAGCAAAAAATTTTCAGGGTCATAAATCCAGAGTGATAAAATTAATCTTATTGCTGAAGAGGAATAAATATTTTATTGCAATTTTATGAGTTTTTGTTCCCTTTTCACTTGCAAGTAGGTATTGTTTAGTTGTACAAAGACATTTAGCTGCTAAAAAATGTATTAGAAACAGTACAGCAGTAATAGAATTCATATCTACAAAGCTGTTCACTTCTCAGAATGAAGGTCCAAGAATATCAGAAGGAAACCTTAGAAGATAATATTGTTAAAAATAGTATTACACTGGTTATTTTTCTTACATTTTAGACTCCAGGAATAATTTTACTCCTATTAGTAATTTTACAATGGAATTTTTCTGAAATTGTACCTGAAAGATAGCAATGCAGTCTAATTTGCTGCAATTAAATGAAATGTGCAATCCTAGAAATCAGAAACGCTAATCTAATTCTTCATTTTTTTTCCTTTTTTTCTTGGAAACCCAAGAAGATTTTTAGATTGGAGATGTCCATGACATGATTGCACCTTTATCTGAGGTGCTAAGCATTTGCAGAAATGATTCACTTTGTACAAGTCTGCCACAATATACACTGCATTCAAATCCACATTATCTGATACATAATGAGCACGTTGTTTGTCACAAGTAAGGAATGTATTGGGGAGAAGGGAATGTACAGGCAGGAATTTCCACTGGAGTAGAAACAAGTGGAGAAGGATCACAGGATATATAACATATATAGTGCTATATGTTATACAGAGGGAATTGCTTCCTTCAGAGTAGCTGCAGGTAAGTAAAGCATGTCAGTTTTCTGCTGTGGTAATGTGTTGCACAGTCACTCACAAGCATCTACAATGACTCTAAAAGCTTCATTACAATTTGGCAAACATTATGTGAAGTTTGCACAGACTGTGACTTTTCCAAGGCCCCTGTTTCCAAACACAAAGTTAGTTAATTCAGTGATTTGGTGTACCGGTAAAAATATGCAGATCAACTGATGAAAATGGTAGTGTGGCTAAATCTGAAGAGATAACCCATAATAACAAAACATTGTCACCAGAAAAATGTATCTTCCTCAGAAATACACAGAAACATTATGAAGAATCACAGATCCAGAGCATTCGCAGTTTGGGGGCTTTTTCTTAATTTTTTTCTTTTCTTTTTTTCTTTCCTTTTTTTTTTTTTTTTTTGGGTATTAAGTTAGTTTAATACTTTTTCTGTGACAACATGGTACTTTTTAATGAACTATAATGATGTTTAAATTTGGAATACTGAAAAATCTTTTTTTCATAGTTTCTAAGTGGAATACCAGGTTACAAATTCACAGTTGCAAGTGGCAAACCTTCAGTCCAGGAAGGGTGTACAATTGCAAGTAGAAGCTTAAAACAAGTATCAATTTACAGAAAATCAAGAGAAGTTTTCAAAATTGCCAAAATTAGTTGAGAAATATGGTCAAGTTTGGGGAGAATAATGTTATCAGGATAGACTATATTTCAATATTCAAACTAAATACACACAAGGACCTCAATTCAAATATATTCTATTGTCCACCAAAATAAAGACGTGGAATACTCATTAAAATTTTTTTTCAGTTGATTGGGCTAAATTGTGTGTTCTCCACTTTCAGATTTTACATTAAATCCATATCAGACACCTGACTCTGTTTTCCTATTCTAACAGTTGGTCAGGAAAAGAGAAACTGAAGACTAGCTTGTGCAGAGAGCAGAAAAATATTGCAGGACACTTGTATTGAGGAAATACTCGAGCTCTTAAGAACAGAGCAGCAATATTCTAAAACAATAAAATTTACCAGTTAATAGGCTTTTTGATATTTTAGATTCAAATGTACTTTAGTGCAAGATTTTGGTCAGACCTTAGTAATCACCAATCAGGTACTCAGCCTAGGGCTTGAATACATCTTTTTCTGTCCTGTAAAATGACTTTATAGTAATGCTGTGAGACATGAAAGGGAAAGAAAACTACAACAAAACAAATGCTAGAGTATCACCATGGATAAATAGGCTTATTTCAGAGAAATCTAAGGGAGTAATCTGGGGTGGAGTGGAAACTAGGCTATTTGCTGGATGCAAAGGAGTCTTACTTGCAGAGTAAAACTAACCATAACACACTGAGCTGCATAGGCACCAAACAGTTGAAAAGAGGCTTAGGAAGCACCAGTGGACTTTTTTGTTTCACTTCAGCATGGAAACTACTACAGAAAAAGAATGAACTGTGGCTAATGTTGATGATACTATACTTATCACACAGCATAACCAATCACATTTATCTTGGCAGGAAGGCTTGGTTGGAATTATGTCTACTAGCTCTGACTGCCACCACCTTTCTCAAGAAATTGATTTCCTGAACACTGCTCACTGCTAAATCCTATGTAATAGTGTAGATTACTTAAACTAGATGTGATGTGGGAGTGGTACACAAGGAGTTGTCCTTGGTAGACTTCGGCATGATACGAAAAGTTTACAGGGTGCTGGTGAAGCCCCTCAGCCATTAGCTTTGAAATGTGTTGGCCACATTGGAGCACACCTTCAATTTTACAGAGATATCAGGAACTCTTGAGATAACAGAGGAAATATTTCAAAGTAATTAATTATTTCAAAGTAATTAAGGGGCATACCTTTAGGAAGACAAGACAGCCTATAGCCCAGCTCAGGTGCCTTTATGTCAATGCATGGAGCATGGGCAACAAACAAGGAGCTGGAAGTCACCGTGCAGCTAGAAAGTTGTGACCCTTTGGCCACTATTGAAACTTGCTGGATGAATCCCACAGCTGAAATGTACTATTGATGGTTACAGGGCAGAAGGAGGGGTGGAGGGTTTCCCTCCTACATTAGTAGATGGATGGAGTGTGAAGAGTTGCCTCTGCAGAAGAGCCATGGGCAAGTCAAAGCCCTGTGGGCAAGAATCAGTGACTGAGGCAGCAGAGGGAGCCTTGTGGGTGGTGGTGTCTACTACAGCCCCTGATCAAGCCAGACTGCTGGTGCAGCCTGCTGGCTCCAGCTGCAGGAGGCACCACTCCCACTGGCTCTTATCCTGCTGGGCAGCTTGGACCACCCTGATCCCTGCTGGGAAAATAGCACAGACAGCTGTAGGAGATCCAGGAGACTGCTGGAATGCATGGGGGATAACTTCCCAGATTATTACCCAGGTAATACACTAGGTAAGCCCTACCAGACGGGATGTGATACTGGATCTGCTGGTCACCAGCACAAGTGAGCTAATTGGGAACATCAGGACTGGAGGCAGCCCAGGCTGCAGTGATCCTGCATTTGTTAAATTTGCACTACTATCCCTATATGATAAGGATAAGAAGTGAAATTATGTCCCTGAAATTTAGGAGAGCAAACTTACAGCTCTTGAGGGGAAATAGTCAATTGGATCCCCCAGGAGACTGCCCTCATGGATAAGAGATTGCAACAGGGCCAACAGATCTTTAGGGAAGTCTTCAATAGAGAACAAGACCTAGGAATTCCCAAGAACTAAAAATCATTCAGGGAAAGCAAGAGGTTGTGTGGCTGGCAGGGAACAGTTGATCAAAGTAAAGGAAAGAAGCAAATGCACAGAGTGGAAACAAGGACAGTGATCTGTGAAGGGCATGGAGATGAAGATCAGTTATGCAGGGATGGGGTAGGGAAGGCCAAGACCAAACTGGGACTGAACATGTCAAACAATGCAATGAATAACAAGAAGTGTTCTACAGATATGTTAACCAGAAAAGGAAGTTCAAAGAAGGTGCACTCCCCGATAAGCAATTATGGAAAACTGATAACAATAGATGAGAAGAAGGCTGAAGTAGTTATCTTTTTGACCCAGTTTTCAGTGAAAATCTCTCTTCCCACACCTCTCAAGTGGCTAGAGACCAGGGAAGCAAAGTTGCTTCCACTGTAAGTAAAGATCATGTTTGTGACTGAGAATTCTAAATGTACATAAGTCAATGGGGATGTATCATGAGATGTATCCCAGTCCTGACAGAACTGGCTGAGGTATTTGCCAAGTTACTGTCCATCCTGTTTGAGAAGTCATGACAGTCAGGTGAAATCCTAGGGAACTGGAAAGGAGGAAATGTTGTACCCGTCTTTATACAGGGTAGAAGGGAGGGCCCTGGGAAGCCTCCCCTCTGTGCCAGGAATGATTCTGTAACCAGCCCTCCTAGAAGCTGTGCTAAAGTGGAGGGAGAACAGGGACATGATTCAGGACACTCAGCATGACTTCTCCAGCAACATCTTTCTCTCTAAAGTAGAGATGGATTTGGTGGGCAGACTGTTAGATGGATAAGTTTTTGGATGGTCACATCCAGAGGATAGTGCTCAATGGCACAAAGTCCTGTGGACATCAGTGACAAATTGTGGCCCTCGAGGATCTGCACTGGGTGCAGTGATTTAGTACATTCAACAGTGACACAGACAAGGGGAACAAGTGCACGTTTGGGAAATTTGCTGATGATATTGAGCTGAGTGGGGCTGCTGCTGTACCTGGAGGACAGGATTCCATCCAGAGACCTGGAGGAGTTCTAGATGTGGGTCCACTGGAATCTCATGCCATCTAACAAGGCCAAGCTGCTGCATCTGAGTTGGAGCAATCCTCAGTACCAGCACAGGCTGTGGGATGAACAGATCCAGAGCAGCCCTGGGGAGGAGGACTTGAGTGTTGAGCTATTTATGGGTTTAGGTCTTCAAAGAGGCAGAAGCAGTTATTGGTTGCTGTATATTTGTTTGTTATAGAAGCATTTCCATCTCAGAGACAGAGAGTCCCAAATAGGAGCAGCAGCAGCTCTCTGGTATAAAGTTCCAAGTAGAAGCAAAAGCTGCAGCCTGGTATAAAGTCCCAAATAAAGGAAGAAGTTGCAGCAGATCCCTTCTTCTTCTTTCGGGCAGTGATGATGGTAGTGAAGGAGAGAGAACAAGAGAGCCCTCACCCCAATACATGGATTTTTGTTTGTTAATTACCCAATGAGCTAAAAATATGAACGTAAAACATTTCTTCTAAACCTATTAGAATTTTAGTTCTATAATATGAAAGTACTGCTAATTCTTATGTATAGCTTGCATATATAGGGCAAATAGTTCACTCAAATAGTTCTATCTGTTCTATCTGAAAAATGTAAGCAATGTTCTTATTATGTTTCCATTATGTCTGGGGCTAAGTTTCTGAACTCTCACCGAGGCTAACACTTTACACTACTTCCTAGGGCTGGCTTTTTACTTAAAGCACATTCTTACTTACTTAAAACTTATACTTTTATTTCATATCTATCTGAATTAATAATATTTATATTTACTTAAAACTAAAGCTTGCACCTCTATTTCATGTCTGCGTGGCTTAATATGCTTTAATTTCTCTAAAGCTTTTAATCCCTGCATTCTGCTCTCCAAGGGACTCAGAGAGGCTTCTGTTTTACACTCAACAACACTTGGTGGTGCTGGTGGAGGAGAAGCTGCACATGACCCAGCCATGGGCACTCACAGCCCATGAAAAGCCAAGCGTGTCCTGGGCTGCATCTGAAACAATATGGCCAGCAAGGTGAGAGAGGGGATTCTGCCACTCTGCTTTGCTCTGGTGATACCCCAGCAGCCACCTGTTTTAGTGAGCTCAGGAGAGGGACACCAAGTTTTTAGAGGGATAGAGCACCTCTCCTATGAAGAAAGGCTAAGAGTATTATCATTGTTCAGCCTAGAAAAGAGAAAGCTTCAGAGTGACTAATTGCAGCTTTCCAGAACTGAAGGGAGTCTGCAAGAAAGAAGGTGCTCATGGCCATGGATCTGATGTAGTCAATTTGTCAGGCCTCACCTTATCAGGAACGCACCTACTGCTCTCTGTTCCAAAGAGATTTTACTCATGCATCTGGCTTGATTGCAGCACATTTCACATTCATGAATAACCTGTGTCATAGCCTCCATGGCAAGGTCCATCCCTCAATTAAAGCCCTTCTCTATATTGCATCCCTTCATAGGTGCCCTGATGTTTCATGGACCCATCAAGCTATAAACAGTTCACCCTTTCACTTCTAGTCTAGGTCTACCTGAAGCTATTCTGTTCTTAGCAGTCTTATCTACATGTTTGTTATTCTGTTGTTTAGTGGCATAAATTTTAGGCACATGAGCATTTTCATGATTTACATTCAGACTCATGTTCTCTATCCATGCAGTGATTTCCTGACACATTTCAGCAGCCCAGATGTGTTTGCCTCTGTCACCAATCTTCTTCCATAGCTGCAGCCACCACCACTGGGCATTAGCCTGCACCCAGGAGTCAATATAGAGTGAAGGCCACTTTTCTCACTCAGCAGACTCTAGGGCTTGTTGGATGGCTCTCACTTCTGCAAATTGTCTTAAGTTGCCTTCCCCTTCAGCAGCCTCAAGGACTCGTCATGTGAGACTCTACACAGAAGCTTTCCACCTCTCTTCATTTCCTATCACATGGCAGGATCCATCAGTAACAGAGTATAGCCTCTTTTGCTTTCTGCTAACTTGTTACATGGTGGTGATTATTGGGTACAAGTCATCTTCTTAGGCAATGAGTCAAAATTTCTGGGTTCTGGCCAGTCCATGATCTTTTCTAGGATTTCTGGGAAAATCGGTTTTTCCATTTGGATTTATTGTGTAGTTAATGTTACCCATTTACTCCATGTAACACCGGTTGCATGATGAATTGAGGGGATGTTTCCTTTGAGTATCCAGTATAGCACAGGCACTCATGATGCCAAGAGGAGACACACTTCTGTCTCAACGACTTCTGAGACTTGAAACCCCTCACAGGCTCCTAATATCTTTTCTCAGCTGGAATATAGTGGACTTCTGATCCTCAATAACTCCAACTCCAAAACCCTAATGGTCTACCTCAGGTTTCTCCTAAGGTTCCTTGCCAGAGGCTCCAGGTGAGATCCCACTCCCCAGATGCAGTGTAGAATGTACTTTGCACTGTCTGAACTGGCCCACAAACTACTGCAAGAAGCTGATTCCTGTTTGGTCTTTTCAAAGGCCTGTACTTCCTCAAGTCCCACACTTGAAGTGATTCTTCTTCCAGGTCACCAGGTAAAGGGGCTCACAAGCTGGTTATAGCCTGGAATGCATTCTCCAGAGCCCCCTCATGCCCAAAAAAGCTTGTATTTCTCTTTTGTTAGCTGGTGGAGACATAGTTGCTATTTTGTTAACCACTTTTCACTGCGTAGCCAGTGTGAAAGGGGCATTCTCTGGATCTTTAGGGACCCTGTCACGTTTTAGATCACTGTAGATAATTTCCAGCACTTCTAATTCTCTCAAGTATGGGATGCCCTCATCTGCAGTGGTCCACTTCCCCGGAGAGTTCACAGGACCTTCCTTACATGGATATCTTGCCCTCACACTTGAGAGAAGCCATCTCAAGGCTGCAAGTTGCTCATTTTTCCCAAGCCCTCTTTCAAGAAAGATGGGCAGAGACTATTGTAAGAGCATGTAAAGATGACAAGGAGGAAACAGTTTCAAGCTAAAAGACTAGGTTTAGACTAGATATTAGAAAGAAATTCTTTACTGGGGGTGTGATGAGGCAATGACACAGGTTGCCCAGAGAAGTTTGTGGACGCCCCATCCCTGGAAGTGTCCAAGGCTAGGCCGGATGGGGCTCTGGGTAACTTGGTTTAATGGCATTGGGGCAGAGGAGCTGGAGCTAGATTGTCTTTAAGGTAGATGATCCTTAATCCCTGGCCATTTTCTATGATTCTATGATTGCCTTTTAAATCTCAGTAGCAGGAGTAGTGAAATTTAGCAAACTTCAATAATACTTCTTTTTCTGGTAGTCCCAAACATGCCCTATTTTATTTTTGCATTAATTTCTCCAGGCTTCAACCTCGATTATGTATTGCCATAAAAAAATCTACAGCAGCTGTCCTTTCAGTGCATTTTGAAGCCTTCCTTTTCTTGGGGTGAAGGTGGAGGTGTTTTGGTTTTTATCTTTTTCCCTCCATGGTTACAGATAAATTCTTATATGCAGAAGAATCAGGCATTTCTAAGACAAAATTGAACTGATCTAGTAAGTAACCATTTATGATAGAACTAGCACAGAAGATGGAAACTGGGAAAATATGTTAAGGAAAGCAGTGGGGCAACCATGGCATGCATTTTATGGAGTGACATAAAAAGGATTAGAGCACAATTATGCTGCTGGTATATGGCACATAAAGTCAAACCAATTAGTACTCTTCCTACTTCTTTTAAGCTTGAAAATTAGGTAATTTGGCATGTTTTTTGCTTTCTTGTTTCTGAAAAACAAGGGATGGTCCTTTTTCATCAGTAAATGCAGCAACTTTCCCTAATGCACGTGAAATATTTAGCAGTTTAGAAAGTAAGGCAGAGCTAGTCACATATTGATATTTTTCAGTAAATCAGAGTGATACTGTTATTTATTACAAGTCTACTTCATCATTTCTAGCCTGCAGCTTCTTTAGTAATGAGAATACTAAGGAAAACAAAGGATTTCTTTTAGTGTTTATCTGACTATGTCAAATTAGAATATCACCTGCAGTTGTCTTCACTAAGTGTGTGAGTGCGAGCTTGACACTTTAACTTAGTTATTCAAGGACATGCTCTTAAAGTCTAGGCAAGTTAATAAAAATAGCTTTTTCAAGAGCTTGTGTAATTTTTTTTAACAATATAACCATCGATTTTTACACACTTGTGTTTCATAATCTCAGTCCCTGTTAGTCCATGTGCCAGACAGCAGCAAGTGCAGTAAGACAGTTCAGGTTCTCAGCTGTCAAATCAGGCAAAATCCTTCAATGGCTTCGGTGTATGAAGTCAGGAATGAATGCTTCTTAGATATAAGTGTTGAAATCTCATTAGGACCGTGTTTATCCTGGCTGTTTAAGGGAGTAGGCATGTTGTAAACATATTTGCAAGTTTTTTACAGCTTGATTCATCTAGAAACTTCAAAATGCACCTGGAACTGCACAAACAAAATCATGATGGTAAAAGAGGGCATATAAACATTGAACTATGTGGTTTTTAAAACTCTTCTTTATTTTCTTCCTGTGAAACTCCTTGTGAAAGCCTTCCAAAGAAAAGAGAGACATCATTTCTGGTACTCACACACTGGAACACACAGAGAAGAAGGGCTAAAATACTTCTATTGGCTTTCTTCTTTTTTGTCCCCTGTGCCCCAGGCTACTCCCATGATACAACAGAATGCAGGATTTTGATTATTAAAAAAGGATTTTTTTTTGAGACATGAATGGAGATTCTTCTGTGGAACAAACTTTACAGCATTACAAAATCTACAGGTTCTCAAAAATGGAGTTTGCTGAAGTGGTGAAACTGACCATCATGTTAGTTTCCATCACACAGTGGATTGCATTTCACCTTATCAAGCATTAAAGATGAGCAGTGTCTTTCAAGAATGACAGCAGACACAGAGAATATCATTGTTTTATATATATATTCATATATATATATATATATATACATTCTTTATATATATATATAAAGAACTCCAACTGTGGTGAATTTTCTATAAATCATTTTATATAATATACCCCTCAAAATACTGGTCTGACTTAGGTAATAAATGGCTACAGAAAGAATCTTAGCTCTCTATGAATACATAATCCCCACCACAAATAAACCGGTGGCTAATGGCATTGTATCCATCAAAAATTATTAGGAAAGTTTATGGCAACAAATCCTGTCATAAAAAAGTCACTATGTTTTTTATTTGAAACAATATTTCCTATAAAACACATTTAAAGCATTTTTAAAAACCCTCTCTACAAGATTTAACAAGTCCAGTGTAAGTTTCACAGCAAATTTTGTAATAAAATGAAAAAATATCTTCTTAGATGAGCTGAATTTGACTTCTACATTCAACAATAATGGATTTAGTGGTAAACAGAAACTTTTTTTTTCACTAAGGAAATTAATGTTTTGATAATGAATCTAGTTGTGTATTTCAAGTTTATTTAAATTTGAAAAAAACCACCCAACCTTTTAAAATATTTTATTTGTTAACGGAGCTGCAGCATCACTGTTTAAAGAATCATCTTAATTTTATATTTTCATGAAATTTTTTATGGAGGTTTATATAATTCAGTTTGGAAGAAGACTTTATATAATTCACTATGAAAGAGGACTTTCCTTTCAATATACTTTTGCCAAGTGTCTATCCATTCATGGAAAATTATTTTAATAAACAGAACCTACAAGAAATATATTATCAGAAAGAGAATGAGTCAGGACTATGGGAGGTATTTTTTTTTTCATCAGTTAGTCTTTTAGAATTTTTGTTGACTGGAGGAGTTATTTTTGTCAGCTTTTCTTCTCTACAGCTCAAGTAACGTTGGTGGACAGAGGGCACTTGAGACCTGAAAAACCAATTTCAAGATTTTTAGATGAAATGTAAAAATGGAACAAAATATTATTTTCATTTAAAAAATGTTCATGAATTTTTGAAGCAAAAAAGGGTTTTGCAACATTATGCCCTTGTCTGATAATGTTCTTTTTCCTGTAACTCACCATTATTTATATTAGCATATAGCCTAAAAAGTTTCAAATGTACCTAAAGAACTGAAGTGAAGGTTTAAAACCAATTGGAAAAAATATACCTGGACACAAGAGTATATCAGATGTGTTTGTTCTCCCAAAGTTCAATATGGATGTTAGATGTGTTTGCTTCTCCCAAAGTTCAATATGGATGTTACTGACTTGTTGCAGAGCCAAATTGGGCATTATGCTGCACATGCCTCCAACTGGAGCTAAATGGCTTATGGAATTTAAGCTTCCCTGTGACAACCAAAAGGAGTGTGATGCTGAGTGGAAAAAAAGCTGACATATGGCTTCATGAGAAACTATTCCAACTGGAAAACATACAAGAAGCAAACGAATGGTCTTTGTGTGTAAATGTCAATACCAGATAAACCTAATTAAAACATTTAAACTGTAAGATTATTACTTTCAGGAGGAAGTGACTCTCATGCTGGGTAAGAGCTGTCCGCAATGAGAGCTGAGAGTGAGGAATTCCAATTTCTGAGAAATTTATGGTGTAATTTGAGTGGTACTGTATTAATCTTCAAATTCAATTTCACATCAGGAATTTTGTGAACCAAAAAGGAAAATTCCTTATGGGGGCCCAAAGCCAAGTTTAACATTGCTCCCTGGCAGCCTTTTTCAAAAGGGAAGCTGGTGAACTCAAACCCCTTGGCTAGGAGCTGTGCTCCTCAGAGCTACATCCTGTGGTTTTCTAGCAAGTAATGTGTGCCTGTTATCTGAATGTGTTTGAACAGTCAATATCACTGAGATATTCTGAGAAGTAAGCTTGCTTTCTGAGGGGCTGGCAAAAAAGATATGTGATATAATTTCCAGGTTTGCATATAGTTCATACCCAAATTCACTGAAGTCAACACAAAAACTTTCAGTGTGAGACTGCTACCTAGTTTTCTGCCTTTTTAGTTTGTTATTGTTTATTTGTTTTTGTTTTGGTTTGTTTGTTTTTTTTGGTTTTTTGTTCCAACAGATTTTTAGAGGAAGTTAATTTTAGAACATCCATGTCAAAAGATGTGGTCATGTAGCATGTCTGGTAAATCACAGTTATTACAGCAGCATTGGAAACCCACTGGACATGCTCTAGCACAAGACTGCATGGCTAGAACTCATAGATGAACACTTTGTTGTCAGAGGTACTTTCTTTTCTTTCTTAGATATCAGAATGAGATTCTGGACAGAATCCTATTAAAACACACAATCAAAGATCATTTTGACCAAGCCTGAAAAATTTTGTTTGCATGCTAAGAGATTTGAGATTTTATGAAAAAGTTTTGTTGGCATGAAACCAGCAAATATATGCAGAGAAAGATATAAAGGCTGATATAGATGTAGATGAGATTTAGATATTGATATTGATATTGATATAGCAATAGATATACCAGCTTTGCTTTTTGCAACTGAGAAAAGGATAAGCACTTCATAAAATCTCCTGCCACAGAGCCAAACATATTGAAATGGCTTTTTATGGAGATATTGAAACAACAAAACAAAATAAAATACACAAGGCTTGCTTCTCCTGAGGGTTCAATTATTTTGAGCCCTGCTAGCAAACTTTGATTGATAAATCTAACCTTTTCTTTCCAGGCAATGGTTTGATCACATAGTGATGAGAAAGAGTTAGAGAATGGAAAAATAATATTTGGATTGCAACAGAATAATAAAAATGCAGAGGATGCCTTTGACTTTTACAAGGTGAGAAATGATTTCCCATTTTGATTGTGTGATGTCAAGACTTCTTTCTAAGAACAAGTAAGTCTGGGCTTTGTATGATCCTCTTAAATTAATTTTCAAAACCTATAAGTTTTCTCCAGCCTTCCAACTAAAAATTCTTAATACATCCAAAATGAAATTCAAGTTGTAGTGGCAAAATAACTTTTCAGCAGCACAAATGACTGATGAAATAGTGTAGTGACCAGACTTTATATGTGAAATATGGAGTAAACTCTCCAAGCCCACAGGGAAAAGCAGGCAGCCTTTGCATCCAAACAAATTTAAGAAGTTTCTCAACCCTACTGATACAAAAAACTAATAAATGATGTCTTTCATGACATAATTTGACACTTCTATGCATCTATTTAATTGTTTATTTAAAAAATATTTTTTAAATTCTCTTCTAAAATACTTCTTAGAAGCCCAAAATCCTCTGTCATGAATTTCTTCAAATCTTCATTTTCATGCAAAAGAAAGAGAAGTTATCAATCAAACAAAATTGAATTAGATCATTTAGTTTAGTTAGCATCATAAATTCCTTTACACAAGATACTACTTCAGTAATCAAAGGAGCTACACCTAACTTTGCAAGCAATTCCACTGGAAAAAAAACAAAAAAGAGAGAGAAAGTTAAATTTTGCTTTAAAATATAAGCTTGGAAATAAATAATTGAACATTTAAAACCGTGCTGTTTAAATGTTTTCCAATTTCCACAAGCAGCTGTGGAAAATTACTTTGGAATGCCTGAATTTTGGGGAATCTAGCCAAATAATGTTTGACTTTCATTAACTAATAAAATTCACAAAATAGTTTTTGAGATTGGAGAGCATTTAATAAATAATTTAAAAAATAAATAGTAAAATTCAGTGAAGAATTAGCTACATCATCTTCTTGGCCAACACAACAAGCCACAATTTGGAGGAAAGAGTATTTTATGTATCAGTGTCATAGCAGAGCAGAAGACAGAGGAAGAAGACAGATGTATTAGTTGCTGGTTGAAAGAGAGGACACTGAAATGCAGCTGTGTAAACATGAATATTGCAGTGAAAGTTGAGCACGGACATGAAAACCAAGGTATTTATCAGCTTCCAGACTGGTGTGTGAATGGTGAAAGCCAAATTAAAGTTGCCTTTAGCAAAGGTACACTGTTACAAATGTAGTCCTCCCGCACAAGCTCTTCCTGGCCTCGCTACTCCATATGGGACAGGTGTAATTTAGTTCTAATGTTTTAGTTAATGAAATCACTGCTGCAGCCTATGAATGACTGCAGCAAATGTGCTCACTGTTAAACAGTGCTGTGCTTGCAGGCAATGTGGCAGATAGATAACCCACTCCACTTCTACCTACTCCTACAGTTTTCACTGCCCTTTTTTTAAATACAGAGTTTGCTTCCTCAGGCATGTTGTGCACGCACAAAATTTAAAAATTAAGAAGTCAAGCCTTAGATAGAAACTGTAAATCCATTTAGCTCTGAAAATTTTATTCTCATTAATGAAACTGTCAATATTTAGTATCCAGACTATAATATTTCAGCTGTTTTTCTTGTTTTGCACACTGAAATGAGAAAATACATATTCAAAAATATAGTAATGCACACATACACCACATATATTCTGCTGGCATCTCTGCAATATATAGCAAAATCATATGTAATTTTTTTTCCAGCAACTTAGAGACTCTATCTTTTATCTCCTAAGCAATCTCCTGGAGTTTACTAATGTCTCAATTTCCAAAAAGTTTTATGTGCCTTGTTTTTAAAAAACAGTATTCATCTATGCTAAGACTTTGGCTTAGTTAAATAATTTGTCCATTCTAATTACATTACTTCTAATTATGACCATTTGCTCAGTTTCAGAAAAAGGAATTTCAAGGTGAATACAAGAGTTATTGGTTTGTACTCTATGTCCTAACAAAATTGAGCAATTGTAGAACCAAACTACAGGTGAAAAAATGGAATTTACTTTTGGAAAAGCAAATAATAATTTTCCATAAAAATTCAATGGCACCAACACCTGAAACAGGTCGTTTTACATGATTTATGCTCCATGGGTTTGCAAATTCTCAGATTTTAAACACATAAAAAGATGAAGAGAAACCTAAATTTATACCTGTCATAGTTTAAGCCCAGTTCACAACTAAGGCTTACATTTCCACCACTCATACCCACGCCAGTAGGACTGGGAAGAGAACTGGAAGAGTGAAAGTGAGAAAACTCCTGGGTTGAGATAAGAACAGTTTAACAGAGAGGCAAAACACACATGCACACGAGCAAAGCAAAACAACCAATTATTTCACTGCTTCCCGTGAGCAGGCAGGTGTTCAGCCATCCCCAGGAAAGCAGGACTCTGTCAGGTTTAATTATGACTTGGCAACAAAAATGCCAACACTCCACACATCCCATCTTCCTTCTTGCCCAGCTCTCTGTTGAGCCTAACGTAGGGAATATGGAATATCCCTTCAGTCAGTTGGGATCAGCTGTCCTGGCTGTGCCCCTCGTGCCTGCACACCCCCAGACTCCTCACTGGCAGTGCAGCACAAAAATCAGAAAAGGTTTTCATATTGCACAAGTGCTGCTCAGCATCAGTAAAACCATCTCTATATTGTCTACCCTGTGTTCAGCACAAATCCAAAACCCAGCCCCATATTAGCTACTGCAAAGAAAATTAACTGTGCTCCAGGCAAACCTAGAACAATACCTATGAAGTTAATATGCATATTTTAACAGCCCTTATCCAGTACAGACCACTGGAAACTGTGCAGCTGATGACAACATCTGTACCTATTTGTAACATTTTTTTTTATTAAAGCTAACAGCTACATACTTGAAGATTTATGAATAAGAGGGTGGCATAGAGCATTTTTATGGGGTATTGATTCTCTATAATTAAAGGTCATTCTCTGTACATTGGTTAAACTCAATACCTCCTCCACCCCCAAACTTCTTAGAAAGCAAGGATTACTCACAAAATTGTTACTAATTTTTAATGCCTTTTTTCCCCTTAGTTTAATACTAATACTGCCATGAGGGGGAAGACCTTGACTGCAGGAGTGGCATTCCATTTGTGGGCCCTAAAATCCTGAGGGGCCAGTTTTACCATCTGAATGTTCATAATAAGTTCATGAGGTCTGGCAGAGTTAACCCCAGCAAACTGAAGGAGTTAGAGGGTGCTACAGCAGGAATCCTCTGCCATGACCCATGGGTATGGGGCACAATATTTCACTATAAATTCTCATGAGGCAGACCAAAGACACCAGACCACATGTCAGAGAATTCTCAAGCTTTTATTGTACAATCACCATAACTCTGGCAATGACCCAATATTTAGACTGAAAAGGTGCTGGTTAATAAGCCCTTATTTTCACAATACACTTCCACAAAAGGTGTTTGCTAATAAGACATTAATTTTTTACAGTACACTTCAATAAATTTTCAAGTCCCACAACAGACTCTTCAAAAGGTGCTGGCTCACAAGCCACAACACACAAAGGTGCTGGATAATGAGCCACAAGACACTCCCACAATATCCCCGCTCTTACAAAAGAGTTTGGTACAGAGTACAGAGTAGAATATGACAGCCATGCTTTGCTCAGGCAAAGAACAATAAAGAAGAAAAATAATATCACCAGTCTTCACATCCTGCATTGGTCCTGCTGCTTGGATGATCCAGACAAACCCATCTTCCTGGGTTTGCAAGACAAAGAAAAGTAAAAGATAAAGCGATTGGAGGGAAGGGGAGGAAGGAGGCCAAATCCACTCCCTCTTATAGTTAAGAGGTAGACTCCTGGTACACACCTCTTGTGTAAAGTAAGATTTTCTGTGGTGATTTGGTCAGGCATGCACAGCCAGCCCATCTCCAAGGGAGTGAGCTGGCAGGGGAACTGAGCACAGGTCTCAAGGCAGAGCACGAACTTGGGTTACAGCAGTGCTGCCCCACCTCCACGAGACTCTCTCCTAATGTACCAATCCTCAGAATGTTTGAGACAAAGCTTCCTTAAGTTTCATCCTCTATACCAGCTCAAGCATCTACCAAAGGTCTTGGGAGCCCAAAGAGGTTTCCACTGGTTGAAAGCCAGCAAATGTCTTTACATTTGCAAAAATGGAATGAGGGAAGATCCAAAAAAGCAGATTAGTCTAACCCCTACCTGGAAAAATAATGGAGTTCTATTGGATCCTGTAGAAAGACATGTCAAGGACGAGGAAATCAGGCACCATCAACATGGGTTCACAAAGGAGAAGTTTTGCCTAATCTGATATCCTTAATTATTAATTATCCTGAAATTAAACTCAAAATAAGCCATTTCACTTCCCCTGCCCTTCCTGTTAAGAGAGGGACAAAAAAACAAAGAGACTATGGGTTGAGATAAAAATTTACTAAAAGTATAAAGCAATGAAACACAACGACAACAACAGCAATATTAATGTCAGAAAGAGAAGGTGTTTGACCCAGAGAAAGGTGTTCACCACTGGCAACAAAAGGTGGATACTCCTCACAGATCATGTCTGCATGGCTCCATCCACAGACAAAGACAATATGATGATCATTCTTGCACACAGCCCACATGGTCATTAGGAGCAAAGGCAAGATGGTGAGAAAGCTGCTGGTGCTAGTTTTTCCCAACTCCCAAACTGAAATAATAATAATAATAATAATAATAATAATAATAATAATAATAATAGTAATAGTAATAAATAATAGTAAAGTAACAAAATAAAGCCCCTAGAAGCTAGATCATCTGAGTAGGGATCTACTTCGCTCAGTTCTGTGTGGGTGCCTCCAGCATCTCTTCTAACACTGCTGCATTGTGGGGTCACTCTGCTGGTGCTTTCCTGGAGCAGCCTCCCCCACCAGCTCTGGCGATTCTGCACTGCAGTTCACACTTGTTTCTCCTGCTGTCCCTTTCAGCACCAGGGTCCGTATCCATGCTCTGGAGATAAAACAGAAGAACTGGCAGGGAGGCAGAGGGATCAAGTCCACTGATGTTGATGGCAAGGGCACCCCAGCTTTCCCAGCCAAAACCACACCCTCAAGGATAATGCTGATGTTTTTGAATAACAACTTGTTTTTGAATAACACCCACGCAGTACTACATGCACTCCTCTCCATAATCAGGACACAAGTTCAGCTTCCAGATGGATGGAGGAAAGGTGGTAGATGTAACTTTTCTGTATTTTGATCCAGCTTTGGATACTTCTTCACTATATCCTTGTGGACATGCCTTGCTGTGCAATGAGCAGGCACACAGCACTGTGTGTGAGCTGGTAGCAGGGCTCAAATAATTGTCACAAACAGAGTTACATTTGGCTGGTGGCCAGTCACTAGTGGAATTCCTCAGGGCTGAACTCTACGGCCAGTTCTGTTCAATACTTTCTTCAATTATCTAAATGCAGAACTTGCATTAGCAAGTTTGATGGTAATATTAAAATGAAAGGGGCTGTTGGCTCTCTCAAGGGAAAGCAGGGAGAGGAGTGTGTGTAGAGCTGCCCTGGAAGAGGGATCTGGGGGTGCTGGCTGGCAGCAGCTCAGGGTGATCAGCAGTGTGTGCTGGGCAGCCAGGAGGGCAAACCCCACCCCGGGGTGCATCAGACACAGCATCACCAGCGGTGATTGGGATCATCCTGCTGGATTCAGCCCTGGTGCAGCCTCACCCTGAGTCCTGTGAGCAGTGCTGGGCCCCACACTTTAACTTAAAAATGATACAGAAGAGAGCAACAAATGTGGTGAAAGGGCTGGAAGGTATGTCCTGTGAGGAGCAGCTGTAGGCCCTGCGTTTCACAGGTTTGAAGAGAAGTAGGCTGAGAAGTAAACTGATGGTTCTTTACAGTTTCCTCAGGAGAGGAAGATAAGAGGGAGGTGCTAATTTCTTCTTCTCAGTATTTATGATAAAATGTATGTATAAGGGGAAATTCAGGTTCAACATTGGGAAATAGTTCTTCTATGTCTCACCACAAAGAGGGTGGTGGAACAATGGAATGGACATCCTGGAGAGGTGGATGGTGCTCATTTTACATGCACCGAAGTGCATATCTGTTCCTCTTGCATTGTTTGTGTGGCAAAATTTTGGTATTTGTGATGAGGGGGAGGCAGGGATGACTACATAGGTGGCTGTAGTAGGTTTCTCTGTTTCCAGCATAGCTACTGGCTAGCTTCTGTGAGATGCTGTTGGTGCCAGCCAGTCCCAGATTGTTGTATCAGTGTCCAAAGTTGAACCCATCAACCAAAAATACTGCTTCTTATACACATTTGAGAATGAGGGGGAAAGCTTCTTTGGAAGAGAGAGGGGAGTGAAAATGCATGAGAGAAACAGCCCTTGCAGACACCAAGGAAGATGGAGGACTTGTTCCAGAACTAGAACAGAAATTTTCTCTTGAAGGCCACGCTGAAGACCACGGTGAGTCAAGCTGTCCCTCTGCAGCCCATGGAGGATCCAGTGCTGGAACAGATGAGTGCCCAAAGGAAGCAGTGACCCGTGGGAAGTCTGCATGGGAACAGGCTTTTGGCAGTATGGAGACAGGAGCCCATGATGAAGAGCCCTTTTGTTGGCATGACATAAGAACCCACAGGAGAGCCATGCTGAATTAGTCTGTTCCCGAAGGACTGAACCCTCTGGAAGGGATCCACTCTAGTTAAGGAAGAACTAGCTGTGGGAAAGACTCATTTTGCAGAAGTTTGTGGGGGACTGTGTCCTGTGGGAAGGACCGCACATTGAAATAGGGGAAGAATGTGAGGAATCTTCTGCCTGAGGAGAAAGGAGAAGCAGAGACGTGATTAACTGACCAGAACATCCTTTCCCCATCCTCATCTGGTATAAAATTTCTGACTTGTTAACTGAAGAAAACAGAAGTGTGGGGTAGATATTCTTCACAACAAAAGCAAGATAAATTCTGTTTGGTAAAACATATGCTAAACAAGACAAGTAAGATAAACTGTCCATATGAAGCCACCCATTAAGCTGTCATTTTTGCAATATAACACAAGACACTGATGTCTGATTAGCTGAAGTGATTTTGCTTCTCTCTCCAATTAAATTTACTGGAAGCTTTGCCCATTATGTAATTTCTGTATAAGAGCTCAGTATTCTGAAAGAATTTTGAATTTGTCCAATTATATCTATAAATAGTAACCTCTTTCTAGTTATATTTTCTAGTTATTTTCTTCAGCTGAAGAAGACAGAATTGTATTGTCACCTTTCAGAAGTGTTGCAAAGTTATAAAAACTGTGAATCATAAGCTATGAGCAACTCATGTTTTCTGATCTCCTCCATCACTTGCAGTTGCCCCTATTTTCATAGAGGAAGATCTCTGCACCTACTGCCAAGAATGGTTCAATAACACTAGTTTCAAATGAACTGCTGTGAGGGGAGTTTCCAGCTCTTGCTGTGATAAGCTAGCAGAATATTTCTGAGCAAAAGCTCCTGTGTTGTCTGTCCTGTGTTGCCGGCTTTCAGACAATGACTTTTGAAAATATTATCATCTCTGTGCCTGAAGCTGAATGTCTGTTTGGTTTTGTTGGCTAAAACAGTGCTGACCATAAGCTACTCTACAATGATTTCTTGTGTTCCATAGTATGGTTATTACTTAATATGTAGTTTTATATGATGCTTGTCTTCCCAAAATCAACTTTAAGCACTACTTTGTGCCAGATTAGTGGGCTTTAGGTTCTTCTACGTAAGTGTTTCTTCTTGGATCATAAGTAAAAATTTTTTCAGCATCCTAATCAGAAACAAGTAAACATGTTAAAAGTATTCTTATCTTCTAGGGAGTCTATTGTCTAAAGTTACAGCAACATGAACTTAAAATTCAAGCCTTTTAAAGCTGTTATACAATATAATAATTATCTGATTAAGAAAACTGAACATGAATCTGGTTACAAAGTTATTTTGAGCACAAACTTACATTTAGTTTTTTCTGTTAACAGTCCTTTAATTACTCCTCCAGTAGAGTAATTAAATCTACAAATGCTCCAACCATTTCTGCAAGTCTGATAGAAATTATCCCAGTTTATCTGGGAATTTATGCTACACTTTTAATAATTAATAGCCTAGTTTTCTAGATCTGACTGGTGGATGAAGGGAATGGGAGGAATAAAGGGAATTGTCATTATTCTCACTTCCACGAAATTTAGATTCCTTAAAATGTGGAAGACAGATAGTTATCATGTCCTCCTCCAGCCAAAGTGTGCTGTGATTAAAAAATGCTGCTTTTATCCTTGTGATCTTACCTTACTTGTTTGGGATTCCAGAATTCAGAGTTCCAGATTTTTAAAAGAACTAAGGTGAGAAACGAAGATGTTAAAAAGGTTGACAATTTCTGCATGTTTCTCAATCCAACAGTAAAAACTCAATGGAAATTTTACATGAATTTTCTGGGATGATGATAATGAAGGAGTGGAGTTGTCCCAGGTTCTTTCACTTCTTTCACCTAATGTGCAAGAGCCAATCAATACACTGAATCAAGATATTTAATTTAATTACGATTCTGCAGAATCAGACATCAGGCATATAGCACAGTCAGAACACCTTTTAGGAAACAATCACAGTTTTTGTATTACAAAGATAACAAAGAAACAACTACACAGAAAAAGGTGATTGTTCACTCACCCTTATAAAGCAAAATTCTCACTGTGCATGTGGTGGTCTTGGTCCTTTTCATTATGCCATAATTTACAAATTTCCCTCGGGGGTATCTATAATTATCTAAGGTAACTTGATATTATGTTTTCTTTCTATCAGGTATCTCCAAGTTATTATTTAACCTTTCACTCTATTACAGTTTCTGTTTGAGACTATTTGAACAATTAGTTAACAATGAAATAACTATTCTGCTCCTATGGACTCTTCATTGCATTCTTTTCCTAGAGACCCTTTATTGAGTCTCCATTGCACCTGCACCTTCCTGTAATAATTTCAAGACCAATCATAGCTGCATGAACTATTTTGTGGCTTTTTAACTTTATCCAATATGAAAGTCACCAGCTCATCTTCAAGATTCTATATGACATAGAACAGTGTATCAGAATTCCAGAAGTCCTCTCTTTAGGCTGAATTGTAGCTTTGAAATATAATTGACTTCTCCTTTGATATTCTGTAATGAATGGAAATTTTGAACTAAACTGTACAAGAATAGAAGAAGATAAAGTGAGCAAAATAATACAAAACATTTACTTCCTGCCCTGTGTTTGGAGTCGAGTTTTTGCAACCCAGGTTTGCTGCTCTTTTCAGAGTAATGGCAATGTAAATGTTCATCCCAAATCTATAAACTTTATACTGTAACAAGGAGGAAGTACTGAAAAGTATTTATCTACTATGTTCACTTGAGAGAAAAATGAACATGTTGACCTTCCAATCCTTTCCCATTTAGTTTTCTTCTTATCAAAGGAAGATAGCATTTAGCACAAGGACAAATGCCTGCATTTTTGTGAGGAATGTAGACAGTGCTGTCATGAAACAAACAGCCTCCAGGAGAAAAAAAATGGAAGCCTTTCAAGAGGCTTAATGTGTAAAAGAGGCCATTTTCATGAACCCAGAACTGTGAGTCAAATGTCTAAATAAAGAGGAAAAAAGGCCTTTAGTGAAATATTTTTCCTACTACCCTGAACTGCAGTGTTTTTACTGGAGAACTAAATACACATGTCAATGATAAAATTTTAAAATGCTCTGTTTATTCTTTTGCAATATGCATTTTCCTTCTTAGGCTTATATTATCAGTTATTTTCTTAATTATTCCTGATATTTAGAGACTGAAAGCAAAAATAAACTTCCTAAAGAATTGTGTGAGCTGAATGGTAGGTATATTTTTCCTACACTCTAACTCTGACTGAGGACTTCATTTCGCCAAAAATTCTTTTTTTTTGTCCTTACTCCATTAGAATCAAGGTAACATACCCCCTGAAACAGCTTTGAAATGTAATAATTCCAAAAGTAATAAAAAATATAATTTGTACTGTTCTGATGGGAAAAGTATATTTCCCACTTATGTAGTTTGGGAAAGTAATTGCATCGTTTGGAAGCTACAGAAGATTTGATGTTATTGCAGTAGCTTCTGTCTGTAAAACTTTGTTGATTCTCTCCATTTGTTTCATTTTATGGATCCAAATTTTTGAATATCTGGTGGAAAAGTTGCAGGAATCCATGGTGTAAATACTCAGACATGGAAAAAGAAATTTATTTTTAATCACAAAACTTCCAAAACAAATGTTGCAAATCTTGTATTGGTTTCTATTGCAGAATAATTCTTACTGCTTTAGCAGCTTCTATCACCATATGTGTACAATAAGTAAATGAACACAATAATGAACACATAAAAGAAGAGTAAACCCACCCAGCTTAACAAATCCAATTCTCCCACCCACTGTGTGCTGGAACATGAACAGAGAATTGCTTGGATCATAAGGATTAGTAAAATAACAGTCTTGGTGAACAACATGGTCATGTGGATAAAATGATTATTTCTTAAACTCAGCACATGATAGCTGGGATACCAGTGATTGTACTTACTTAATGCATTATTCTAATCCAATGACTGTGGGAAGTGTATAATTATTTCAGTTGAACAGATCAACAATTATATACAAAATAAAGTTAATAATATTTTATATAAATGAATTTTGATCCTCCTTTTTTCCTCTTTCATTAAAAATGAAATTACTATAATTAAAGTTTTCCTTACAAGCCATTTCTCTTCCAAAAGCATTTCTCTGTGAGAAATGAAGAGTATAAAATATCTTTACTAGTGGAACTGTAAATAAGCTGGGATAGTTGTTAGCTGTCCTGTTTACACCTAAGTCATGCAACATCAAATTTCAAAAGGTGTCACGATTGCTAATCTGTGATATTTTAATACACAATAGGGCTTTGACACATCCATGAGGTAAAGAGTTTCATTACTACATCATTTCCGTGTGCTCTGATAGCTCAGTGTGAATTTAAACATACAATTGTAGACTTTATCTATTCCTACTCTTTTCCATCTTTGGAACTGGGGTAGCAACCACTTTTAAGGATTGAGAGGGTAATCAGTAAGACTATTGAAAATAAGGTAGGAAAATTTCTACACAAAACATTAGCAATCTTCAGTTCATATTCTTTTAAAAGTTCAAAGTCTTTCTTTCTTACAAAGTTTCTTAGATCATGGAATCATAAAATACTTTGGTTGGAAATGTACTTTAAAGGTCATCTAGTCGGATGAGCAGGGACATTTTCAACTAGATCAGGTTGCTCAGAGCCCTGCCTAACCTGACCTTGAATGTTTACAGGGATGGGATATCCTCCACCTCTCTGGGCAACTTGTGACACTGTTTTATGACTAGCAATGTAATAAACAGGATTCTTCTTTTCTAATCTAAATCAACCCTCTTTTAGTGGAGCTTTGTCCTATTACCACAGGCCCTGCTAAAATGTTGGTCCCCAACTTTCCTGTAAGTGTCCCTTAAGTGCCAAAAGGCTGGAACTCTTAGATATGGTTAATTCAATCTTTCTTTAAATTCAATTTCCTTGAAATGTCTTTGAAATTTCTTAGAAATGTTAAAATTTTAAGTTATCCTTGATCATGTCCAAAAAAGGCTCTTTGAGACACACAACAGGTAGATATTACTCTATGGGGATTCATAAAAATAATAGGAAAGAGGCAATGTTTTTGGACTTTTCCCTAGTTTAGGGATATTTAGATTCAATTTTTTTCTCTAATGTTTCCAGGCCATTTTACATTACAGTCACTGAGAGCATCCCAACATCAATTCTTTTGTTATCACTACTCATTTCACACGGAAAACAAAGACATTGCATGTTAATGAAAAATAAAATCAATGGAGAAGCTTAACACTCTGTGGTTAATGGAAATAGCAATAGCATCCTGGTCAAGCACTCCTTCAAGCACTTCCCTGAAGCACTCCTTCAAGTCATAGTATTTGGAAGGGGAATCCTTCTGTCTTCCACAGCACAAGATCTGCAAGGGATGTTTGGGAAGAGAAGCAGAACCTTCAGGTACATTTTGCACTCTGTCATGTGAAATGAGTAGGATGCCAAAGTTATTCAAAACAAATTCTTTTTCTTCTCCTAAGAAGTGATAACATTTTTGTAAGGAAGAAAATCACAATATCCCCTTTCAGGTAATGAAACATCAGCATGAAACTCTTGATGTCTCTTGTCAATGTTCTCACTTTTCCATCTTCAGCATGACAGAAGGATTTGCTCAAGTTTGCTTTGCTGCTGTGACCTCAGTTTCTTTGCCATCACTATTGCCATTACAATTACTGAAGGCCCTAAACACATTTTAATACATTGGAGCAGACAGATGTATGCAGATCGTCTATATGGCAGACAGAGACACACTTGGATTTAGGAAATGAGGTAAAATAAATGAGTATTTATTCTTACAAGGTTTCCTGAGGATCCTTTTCAAAGGATTGTGGCTGTTGGGTACACTGTGTGGACAGAAACATTCACATACTAGAAAAGGAGGGAGCAAACCCACACCTGAAGGATCCTGTACAAAAGGCTATTAGTCTAAGCTGATGTTTCAAGACATACTTAGTCTATACAGGGGGAGCAAGACACAGGAAAAATGCATCTCAGAAGAGGATGCTGAGCTTGTGCTTCAGATGTCTTCTGAAAGGAAGCTGTATATTTCAATGCCTTGTTTAAATGAAGACTCATGGAAAGGAGAAATTCTAGACTCAAGTACAACATGCCAAAGGACTTAGCTCTCATTTTTTGAGTTGATTTCAATTGATTACTTTGAAGCAGTAAAGTCTAAATGAAAATATAAAAATACTCATTTTCTTCATATAATTCCTTTTTAATATCCCTTTTTTTCACTATTCCTCTAGTCTTACTTTAATAATTTCTGGTTTTGACAATGATTTTAATATCTGCAAACACAATCAGCTAATTCATGCAATGCTTCAGAGATCCTAAGTCACACTTTAATTCAACTGCATATTTCATAATATAATGTATATTCCATTATATATTCCATACTCTTAAAACCATGTAAAATAGCAGCCAATTTCACCCATATATTAGCATTGACCTGAAACCCTTTTAATATCATAGACTTACATGCTGAAATATAGCAAATAATTCACATGCCTTTTGTTCAAAAATTAATTATGATGAAGTTACCAATCTGAATTTTTATTTTATCATTGTGCTTAAATTTTAATTCACACAATGTAAAAATTATTGGAGATGGAGTAGCTTCAAAACTATATTTATGTCTAGTGGCTAGCACTTAATTTTTCTAATGCATGAGTAAGATTTGGAGATTATTCTCTAATTTTGCAGAAGCCTTTTAAATCTGACTTGGAATGATGCTGGCATTTAAGTCAATGGTTGCTAAATTCATTGTATCAAATACTATCCTTATGGTTATTTTAGGATTATATTTAAAAACTAGAACTGAACATTGAACTACGGAGTTACCCAGGAAACTAGAAACTGTCAATACCACTATTAAACCTGTAAAATTCAATAAACTTGTAAAATTCAATAGTGTAAAATTCAATAGTATAAAATCAAATATTTCACAATTAAGCCTTTTTTCTTGTTTTCATTTTTTAAGAAACAACACTAGCTGTGGCTGAAGAAAGTAAGGTGTCAAAGTCTCAAGAAAAGTTTTGTTCCTTGTATTTTTATTTCCAAACAAAGATGGGAATGGCAGACTGTCAAATAAAGAACTGCTGCCCTAAATTTGCACTTTATTATGTCACTGAGCCACTATATGCTAATGCTGGATTATGTGATATGATAAAAAAATCATCAGAAAGCCATTTTTTGTGATAGTGCCACACAAGTTTAGATATTTTGATTCACATTAAAATAGCTGTACTGCTGTTCTAGCTCCCCCCCGCCTCTTGCCTCCAATAGTTAAACTTACTTTTAAAGATATTTGGAGCTGTATCAATAATTTGTGGAAAGGTAAATATTTTGCTTGTAATTCCTAGCAAAGTACAATTTTAATGACCTTTTACAAGCAAAGTGCTATATTGTCAGAATCATTTAAGCTGGAAAGGGCCTCAGGAGACCTTTAGTCCAGCTACTTGCTAAAAACAGGGTTGATGTTTAAATCGGGAAGGATTGTTCAGTGATTTGTCCAGTTGAGTCCAGAAAAGAAAGGACAGAAATTTTTCAATTTTTTTGGACACTCAGTTCCATCACTTGTTAGTCCCACAGAGAAAAATAACTTTTTATCTATAATTGTAGCCTCTTTTTCTTACACCAGCTCCTTGTTCATCTCTGTACAGGAGTTGAAAGATTGCTTTTTGGTCTGTTCTTCTTCCAAGGTGAACAAGCATTAGTTCCTTCTGATGGTAGGCTAAATACTGCAGCCACTGACCATTCTGGTTGCCTTCTCCCAAACTTGCTTTAGTTTCTTGACATTTTTCCTGTATTAGGTGGTCACAAATCGGTTGCTGCATTTAGATGTAGTCTAAAAAGTGCTGAGAAGATGGAGATAATGATCAGCCTCCACCTCGTGCCACTTTCCACACAGAAAATGCACTGCTGCCCTTTGTTACTGCCTGAGCACACAGCTGGCCCCTACTCACCTTGATGCTCCCCAGGGTTTGCAGTCCATCTCCACAGAGTTTCTCACTGATTGAACCATCTCCAGAATGTGTCACTGACAGGGGGTCTGCCTGTCAAGGCTCAGCCTGTGTCATTGTTGGATTTAATCAGATTCTGTCTGGACCGCTCATATAACCAACCTAGGCACCTCTGAATGCCAACCCTGCCTCCAACTCTTTTCATTTCCCCAAGGCTGATTGTCACAGACTTGGTGACAATGCTCTCTGATGGCCTCAGAACAGAACCCTGCAGTAGTCCACTTGAAGCCAGACTCCCCACAGAGATCAAATTATTAATTACTATTTTTTGAGACCAGTGTTGAAGTCAGCTTTCCAGTCATCTACCTGGCCTTCCATATAGATCCCAACAATTCAAAATACAATTAAGGATGTTATGACTGCCCTGAAAGACTTCCTAGAGGCGAAGTAGATTGCATCTACTGTTCTCCCATCATCTGAAAATACAGTAATTTCATTACTGAAGGAAATTAGGTGTTAATGCATGATTTGCACCCAGTACCTTCAGGCTGACTTCCCAAACATCCTCCTCTCCACATACCCAGAAACAGGCTCCAAATGGGCTCAGTCCATTATTTTCCCAGAGACTGAAGCAAGGCTGACAAGCCTGGGCTTCTTTGGATCATTCTTTTAGTATGTTTCAAAGAAGAATACAATATTTATGCTTCTCTAGGTGTCACAAAATTTCCCCCATTTCTGTGGCATTTCAAGGATGGTAGGGATAAGCTTTGATTGAACATTAGACAACTCTGTTATCATCTTCAAATGCAAACCTCTAGGCACATACAGGACAAGTAAGTGATCTGAGATAGCCAGCATGGCTGTACTAAAGACAAATTGTGCCTGACCAATCTTGTGGCTTTATAAAGTGGAGTGATGGCAACAGTCAACAAGCAAAGACTGACCAATGCCATCTATCTAGAGTTCTGTAAGGCTTTCAACAAGGTCCCACATGTCCTCCCCTTCTCCAAATCGGAGAGAGATGCATTTGAAGGGTGGACAATTTGGTGAGTAAGGAACTGGCTGGATGGATGCAGCCATAGGGTTGTGGCCTGGGTCTGTGTCCAGGTGGAGGCTGGTGACAAGTGGTGTCCCTCAGGGCATTTTGGAACCAGCAGCCTTTAATATCTTCATCATGGCATAGACAGGGATCAAGTGTTGCATCAGCAAGATTGCAAAGGACACAAGGCTGTCACAAAGAAGAATGGGATGCCATTCAAGGGGGCAGACAAAATTGAAAAGTGGGCCCATGAGAACCTCATGGAATTCAATAAAGCCAAGCGCACCTTGGCCAGTGCAACCCCCTACATGAGTATAGATTTGGAGATAAACTTGTTCAGAACACCCATGTGGACAATGACTTGAGGAAGACAAGCTGGCAATGTGCAATTGCATTCTAGAAAGCCAAGCACATCCTGGGCTGCATCACAAGCAGTTTGGTCAGCATGCTGGGCTAGGGAGGTGATTTGTCCCCTTTAATCTGCTTCCATAAAATCCCACCTGAAATGCTGCATCCACCTCTGGGATTCTCAGCACAAGAAAGATGCCAACCTGATGGAGCAGGTCCAGAGGAGAGCCATAAAGATAATCTGAGAGCTGGAGAGCTTCTCCTATGAAGACAGGATGAGAGAGTGGGAGTTTTTCAGCCTGGAGAAGAGAAAGCTCCAGCAAGACTTCATCACAGCCTTTCAGTACTTAAAGATGTATTGAGAAAAGGTGGGAGAGGAAGTTTTTGCATGGTCAGATAGTGATTGGGTAAGGGGGAATGGTTTTAAATTAAGAGAGAAGACATTTAAATTGGATGTGAGGAAGAAATTCATTATTCAGTGAATAATGAGGCAATGGATTTAGTTAGGCAGAGAAAAGATGGATGCTCTATCCCTGGGAGCATTAAATACCAGGTTGGATATAGCCCTGAACAACCTGATTTGGTAGATGGTATCCCTGCCCATGGCAGGGAGGCTGGAACTAAACGGATCTATAAGGTCCCTTCCAATCTGAAACATTCTATGGCTATACAAAGCCTAGTTCTGCAGACTAGATTCTGGACTCACTTTTCACTAAATGTTGAGACCTCCTCTCCTTTATGAACCCTGCATTTAGGCACTAAGACCCAAAACCTTGCTGGTGAACACTAAAGCAAAAATATTCACTACCTGTACCTGCAGCCATTTTCACTGGATGAAATCAGTCTTCCTGTTCAACACAGGGTCCACATTTTCATTGTGTACTTTTTCACTCCTAGTGCAGGGATAGAAGTTTTCATGTTGAGACTCAAAGGGAGCCTTGTGTTTCCTAGCAGTAGTCCTGCAAACACGGGAAAAAGTTCTACAATCTGCCTTCATAGCCTGTTCTCTCTTACAAGTCCTTTTTCACAACTCCTTTTTGATACTTAACCTCAGTTACGTGTTCCACCTTTAGCCAAGCCAGTCTCCCGAGTCATCTTCATATATTCCTGAATACCATGGTTGTTACATTGACTGTACCATCCCCAGCTGGTTCTTCCTTCTTTGTAAGTATTTGATCCAGTAGAGCTTCTGTCATTTCCTTATTCACCCAGATCAACAGCAAACATGCAGGTTGTCTTAGAACTCTCTAAAACCCTCATTCTCTCTTTTACTTGTGTCCCAGTGAGTTGTCTTTGCAGCAGATATCAGGGAAGTTAATGTTTCCTGCCAATCCAGGGAATAATTAAGAGATTTCCTTGAGTTGCTTCAAACAGAACTTTTCCACTTCTTCATTTGATAGGGTAGTTGGTAACAAGTTCTTGCCTTAAAGCTAGTTTCCTTTTCTCCTTTCTCCTGGTGATCATAAGATCAGCCTCTCATTCCATGACTTAACCCAGAATTCTCAAGATACCTATTCACATGAAGAAAGACCTTTCCTCCTACCATTCCCTTCCTGAGAAGTTTGTATCCATCAGCCATACAATGTGTCAAACCACCCCACCGTTAGAACAATGATATTATGGTTCTGCATTATCATGTGAAGATCTTACACTACCTTTTTTTTTTATCTGTTTTTTCACACAATGCTTTCTGCAATCCCAGTTGAGTAAATAAGAGCAATTTTACTTTTTTTTTTTTTTTTTTTTTTTTTTGATTGAAGAGTTTTTTGCATTCAATCATAATAAGGTTTTGCTTTCTGAGCATACAGTTACAGCTAACACTCTGCAGATCTGTCTTCACATTTTCCATTAGCATATTCCAAAAACTCAGTGAAAAGTATACAGGTTGACACTAAACTCTCTGATGAATACAGACTAACTAATATTTCTAATATTTTTAAAGACTCCTCTGCAAACAGTTCTGTTATCGGTGCAAGATATTATGGAATTAATTCTAGTCATGTCCTGAAATTGTGATTGCACTGGGAAGGCTCAAGGCTCTGAATTTTAAGAAGGACCTTTACAGACTGGTGTCTTGGTTTAAGACATTTTAAGGGGCAGACACTACAAAATTAATTACTTCCCCTTTGAATTTTAACCACTTCCTTTTTTTTTCAGCAGAGATGAATGTGAGTAGATATAAATGAAAAGAAATAACAGTTTAGTAAAAATCAAAACAGCAATAGGCAAAAACTAGCAGTGAGAATAGCTGGTTACAAATTTGCTAAATCTCTCAGACCTCCAGAGCCTGTCAGACAAAGAGAAAAGAATGGCAGAGAAACCCCTTCCCAAGATGGCACACTCTGCAAAGGCCCTCATGGTCTGTGCGGCGAAGTGTCAGACAAGCTGCATTCAGCTCAGCCTTCCTGCTCAGGAGCTAAGGAAGCAGGTCTGGCGGCAGAAGGAGGGTGCTGGCAGTGCCTGGGAGCTGCAGCCCTGCAGAGCCTCCCCTATCCCTTGTGGGATCCCTTGTGGCCGCGTGTGCGGCCAGCGCTGCCCTCGCTGCCCCTCCTGCTGCCCGCTGTTCTCCGCTGGTCAGTGCTGCTGCCCAGTGCAGGAAGGATGAAAACATCCTCAAAGAATGGTGCCTGTCCCCGACCCTGAGCTCTGTGGACTGGGACATTCACTCCTAAATGCAGGTGGATTGTGGAATGCAGCTTCTTGGGCTGCTATTGCTGCTTGGAGATCTGCCTGAAGCAATCGCCTCGGAAGCCCCAAGAGAAACAAAAAAAGGTTTCGTCCTTGCACTATGTCACTTTTCCCTGCAAGAATGAAAAGGCAAGAGCAAGAAAGTTTCTATCTGCGTGCCCCCAGCCTTAAAAAGAGACCCTAGGGACAGCCCACTCCACAACCCCATTTCCATCCACTGGTTCTTACAGAGATAACTAACAATTTTTGGCAAATGACATAGTGCAGATAGATATAGATATAGATAGATATAGATGATATAGATATAGATGATAGATATAGATATAGATGATATAGATACAGATATAGATACAGATATAGATATAGATGTAGATAGATATAGATATAGATATAGATATAGATATAGATATAGATATAGATATAGATATAGATAGATATAGATATATAGATAGATATAGATAGATAGATAGATATACTGTAACATTTTGGGTTACCCATGACAATAGGTAAAAACCAGAGAAAAGTAATGTGCTTTATGGCCAAAGATTGAATATGTACAGTTACAACAGGAAAGAAGTTGATTATTCCTAAATGAACAGTGGTAGAGAGTATTAATTATCTTGTCAGTTATTTCCTGAGCTAAGTTCTCTGTATGTCACAGGGAAACTCATTTCAAGTTCATGGGATTGAGGTGATTATCTACACATCCATCAATCTGATTGCCAGAGAAGCAGCAAAGTTGTTTCCTGTTGAATTCAAAGGTAAATGTTCTAAACTGGTTAAAGTAGGCAACCAGGAGTTGTTAACACACCCCTCCTGATATTCAAGTACTTTTTAAAGAAATGGTAGCTCTGAAAGGATAGAGTTGTCCTAAAATGGGTATGTGATGTACTGAAGAAGCTTTTAGGCAGGATTCTGGCAGGTTCTCTATGCAGAGCTCTGAATAATCTCCTAGAAGGTGATCTGCATGTATTTGGCAGGTGTTTCTAGATATGCAGGGGAACAGAAATAGCCTACACCCACTTTTAGGGTAAAAACATTCGAGAATTGCTGTCTTCCATGAAGTGAATTATTTTTAAGGCAAGGCAATTGCTGTGAGAAATGTAAACAATATTTACATTAGCTAATTTATCCCTCCCTCAGTATGTTTATAAAAACATATGTTTTTTATTTTTTCTAAGAATAAGACAGTGGGATGCCTTCTTCATTTTTTTTATATCACAGTTCTCTGAGAAGCAAAGGAACCCACTTCTTTCAAACCCCAGCCCAAAAGCTCTTTTTTCTCAATTTATTCAACATCCCCATAGTGGTCTCGTGGTACAAAAGATGCCAGCTTGAAAGAAGACAATGTCACTCTTTAATGAATTGCAAGGATCACTGCTAACTCATCTAAGACATTATTCTCTTGTCCCTACAACTGCTTGAACTAAATATTCTGTTTTCACAATACTGCTAGCTCTCACTGCCTCAAGGAGTGAGGGAGACTGAAGCAGAGACATCAAACTAATGTCTCTGATGTGTCATTGCACAGCGTACTGCCATTAGGACATCAAGCCAGCATGATTTATATGCAATTTTAATTAATTTTCTGAGTCATTTCCTAAGGGCTTAATTCTGTAATCTTATTACCATGAGCCTAACATGCTATAGTAAGACTGTGCTTTCTAATCGTTCTTTTGTTGTTAAATACAATCTCTGCTTTCATTAGGAAACTCTTGAAATAAAGCAGGTTGCTCTTTTGCATGAAAAAATTTGTCTGTGTTCATTAGAAATTAGTACTAGAAATTATGTACTCCAGTATATTAGTTCTTAATACAGAACTCATCACCTACTCATCTCCTTTATTCTTTTGCTATGAAATAATGCTAGAAGTGACTGAGGTTCCTACTTTAAAGAAGCCATGTATCCAGAATTTTAGATGTGGAATAATCTCAGCCCCATTTTATTTTTTGTACACAGAACCAAATCTTAGTCTCATTTAATTCATTGAAATCTGGATTTCTTTTTACCCATTATAAACAAATAAGCTGTGTTTATGAAGATATGTACAGATTATGAAGTGCAGAATATTGTGCTTTTACTGTTTGTTTTTTAACCTCTGCTTCAAAAAAGGAAAATGATCAGTAGATGATTTTCTAAAAGCTAAATACCTTTGATTATCAGTATTTTCCTGAGAATTTACACATGGTATTATATGAGTTAATGATTTTGGGATTAAATTATATTTATCACATCCCACTGTCCCATAAGCAGTTTTCAGCTGCTGTAAATTTGTGTTATTCTGAAGGATTC
The DNA here is from genome assembly GCF_029582105.1 of Oenanthe melanoleuca. NCBI lineage: Eukaryota > Metazoa > Chordata > Aves > Passeriformes > Muscicapidae > Oenanthe > Oenanthe melanoleuca. The sequence goes on from NC_079362.1 coordinate 41,510,246, forward strand.
TGATCTAATGGAATATTCAAAATTTTAAGTTACTAAAGTATTTTATGTGACATAGGTATTAGGAAATAATATTTAAATCCCAGATGTGTGATATCATTACTTTGATTTGACTTTGAATATTCTAATTATTCCCTTAATATAATTTAATATGTTACTTAAAATATTAATATCCACAGCATTTTCAAGTACAAGGATCATTTCTGTTATAGAAATTAGAGCATGAAATTTTACATGGGGAAATAAACACATTTTTAACACAGAAGACTAGGAGAACTGAGTCTTACAACACTTGGAAAGCAGGTAGGTCTCTTACTCATGAAGAAACACAAAGGTGTTTTCCCTTATTAGAGTTCAGGGCAATAGAAAATAAATATAAAATTGTTATATAATGATCAGTAGCATTCCTATGCCCTCCAGAGTGCCCTAAAAATAAAGGATAAGTACAGAGTGAAGAAAGATGGTTTGTCTGCCCTATGAGCTTTACATCAGTTATGGGGCAAGAAGAAATTCAGCTGTCATGTATGTCTTTGAATCTTTCTGCCACCATTTATCACAATTTTCCCAAAATTATTCTGTTCCTATATGCAGGAAAACTAATTGACCATAAACCAGAAATCATTCAAGACAGAAATACGTAAAATTTGAGCATGAAAATAAGTTGAGCTAGGACATCAAGTTTTAATGTGGAAGATTTTCATTATTTTGTTTTGTTTTGTGATTGGCAGTGTTACTACAATTAAAATTTTATGCAATATTTTAAAGTGACTGATTTCCCCATTTGCAAATGCCATACTTATACCTTCATCCCCTTCATATGTGTGTAGATTATTCACAATGTGCAGAGACAAGTGAAGTGTAGCGCTTTTGTGAATATCAAAAGTGTACTAAGAATGCTATTGTAACAAGAGAGCACTTTGATAGTGTACAAATTGTTGCAAGGGGTCTAGCACTGCAAGTTGAAGAAAACATTTTAAAGAATTATTTAAGTCATCTCGTTATTATAAGGAAGGGAACATCTAATCTGTTTCTGTTCTCAAAAGATGAAAAGTACAGAAATTAACAGTAAAAACATCTTTCATACTGTCACTTTGCATCAAAAGAAAATGGACATAATTATCTGAAAGAGGATTGAGCAAAAACCCGCGATGCTGTTTTGCATCATGTGCAATGTTAGCAGTCACCAGTGCTACCTTCTTGTTCTTTTGGAAGTCTGACACCACCAGTAATGAAACCCAAAGAAATGAGCTCAATCCAGCTCAGGTGAAATGACTGACTACCCTCCACTTCTCCTCAAAATAACAATATAAAAGTGAGAAATGAGAGAAGTCCTGAAGAGTCCTGAAAGAGCTTTTAATTCCTAAAGGAGAAGATACTGAGGACAAGAGAAAAAATGAGAATTAATATAGATGTTAATTAAAGAATAAAATTGTATTAAATTCCACCCAAAAAGCAGCAATTAATTATGTATGTGAAAGGGATGGTCTGGATGGATATATACAGCTTACCAAGGGTGAGCAAAGGTATTAAACTGTTTCCTAAACTCCTTCCTCAGCAGTCACACAACTGCAGTATTTTTTGCCTAGGAAGACTCCATGCAACTCACACTTCCTCTCACATTTCTAATTTATAGTGTCCAAAACACTATTTTTGCTGTGTTTTGCATGTGGATTAAATGGTGAAATGATAAGAAATAAAGCATAGGAGAATGATTAACAATGGCTTCACTGTATTTAAAAGCAAATATTATTTAAATAGATGTACAATTGCAAAAGGCTTAACAGCTAACATTTTGTGTCTGACCCTATACCCCTTCAAACGACCTCTGAAAATAAGTTTTTATTTTGTTCTGTGGAGCTCTAAAGCATAGTGCAGTGTCATGGGCTTTTCTTGGAAATAAGTAATTGTACCTTGCTCTTTTTGTGGATTTGACTCTCTTCCTTACATGACATTAGATACGAAAATCTTTGTGGAATTGAATTGAGTCACACTGGTGCACAAGTGCTATGAACTAGAAGAAAAACTGGGCCATATTTTGTGTTTTGCATAGTGATCTGACATTTGAGATTTGATATTTCTCATTGAAATAGCTTCAGAAAAGGAATTTCCTTGGTGGTACTCATTACTGCAATAGAGAGCAGAGCTGGTTTGCAGGTGAGTGAAGTACAGTTAAAGAGAATTATAAATTAGTGGAAACAGGTCAGTTTTCTGGACTCCAGGGAAAGCACACTACAAAAAGACCCTCTGAAAGCAGTGTGGAAATTATACTTTCTCCTTTGTAAAGGGGAATTTGTTTGAAGAAAAAGACAATTGTTGATTGTTTATTCTCTTGATACATTGAAGTCAAAACATTTTTAATGGAAAAAGTGATATTTGTTCTTTAGAAAAAAAACAAAAAACAAAACCAAGTATCTGTGTGCAGTAATTTCTTCTCCTCTGTTACAGAAGGAAAGAAGGGAGAAGCTGTTCTTGGGATATGGGTATCTGAGTTCGATTAATGACTCTATATGACCAGCCAGAGTTTATTTCATTAACTAGCAGTAACATTTCCCATGCCTTCAATTAACAGTGTTTTTACTTAATCTAATATTAGTTAAGACACGATATGATCAGAAAACATCATTGCCAGCCAAGTGTTCCTCAGACACAACTGATTTATCTCTTTGGCACCTCATTAAAATGCAAACTATATTGAAATTGATTTTCAGCACTTTCAGGCAGGAACGTTTGTAATAATGTTAATTTGCAAATTTCCTCTTTTTTATATGTATTCTGTGTGCTGTGGTTGCCATGTTCAGCCCAAGGCTATTTGTATTGTGCAGACAGAAAATGAAGAGCGAACATTTATTTCTCATATCTTTGTGAGGAACCTGAGGCGCATGAAGATATTTGTGCTGTAACAGGCACAGTCAATCTCCTTCACTCCCTTTAGTCACTATATATCAGCAGCAAACTCCCAGCTAGTCTTGCTGCAGCAATTAACCTGCCAGGGCTTTCTGCTGTCAGACTCAGTAATAATAAACTACCTCCAGTGAGAGATAGAGCTATAGATTCTCACCCTGCAACTTCCACAGTGGGTGAATTATTCAGAATCAGCATGATTAAAGAGATGACATGGTATTAGTTAAAAACACATACTTTTTTTCTCCCTGACTGAGATTTAAACCTATTAAGGAATAACAGTGGAAGAAAATGGGTCTTTACCATCCATCCATAGGTCTTGGAAAAGGGGTTTCTAGAAAAGTTGTTTATAATGCCTATAATTTTAAAAGTTTAAGGATAAAAATGTAAGTGACAAAAGGGATAGCATAGTTAAATCATAAAGCATCTGTAAATCCAAGAACCAAATAAATCAGAGTAAAGAGACATTAGGGACATAGAAAGAAATATATTGTTTGTGAAAAAATTGTAATGTAGGATCTCTTTTTTTTTTTTTTAAGTAAAAGACGGCCTTACTATTCTTAATTTTTATTCAAGGTTATTATACAGAATCTTCTCAAAAGATATGTTGAGAAGCCTGAATGGTATCCCTCACATATAATTTTCCCTTGAAAAAAAAAATTAGAGAGGCGGGAAAGGTAGCATTGTTATAAATACTGTAATATGTTACCAACAAATCAATTGTTTACGTTTCTCAGTGCCAGGGCAGCACTGTAGTGTTACACATGCCTTGCAATCGAATTTACTAAAAAAAAGTCAAGGAAAAATGAACTTATCTTGCACACTTCTTATCCCATTAAAATCATAATTCATTTGCCAATCTCAGTTTACTCAGCCACCTGATAACACATTCTTAACTAATGTGCCTAGTGATTCTCTGGAGATTAATCTCTCTGAAGTGCAGGACTGGGCCTGTGTGTTAGAAATAGTGCTAAATCTAGTCAAATCCATATGCTGTGACTACTAGACCAACATGAATTATATTATTTGTCACACTCATCTCTATGAAATGGAACTAATCTGTTGATAGAGAAGAACAGAGATAAATAAGAACCACTTTTTTTTGTTGTTTATCCAGACCTCCAATATAAGTGGGAATGACATGCATTCCATACTAATGCATTTTTTTCTAAAATTAGACTAAGAAAATGGTTAAATACTGCAGGTGGGCAAACTGCATACGGACAAAGCTAATACCTATCCTACAGTATGCTGGTCAAAGGTAATATTACCTTATAAATCTCAGCAATGGACAAACTCATTTAAAATAAAATAAACTTCTTGAAATTCAGTGGAGGAGGAAGTGTTGATTTACTTCTCATCAGAATAGTTTATCTTTTACATATGGAAACAAGTTAATTGGCATTTTCCATAGGAAGGAGAACTAATTTCACAGTACAGGACTCTACTGTGCAAACTGAAGTTCTAAAGTTTGTGTTCTCTCTTTGCATATGTGATCTTCTATGAAACTTATCTAAATCAGCATTCTAAGGTATAGAAGTCTACAGAGACAATTCAAATAAAGTTATAAGATGTATTTTGAGTCTACAAATGGCTGAAATAGACCTTCATGAATTCCATATAACAACTTCAAATGAAAAATGTAGTTTTACCTAAGTACTCTGAATTTTCCATTGCACTAAATATTTGGGAGAAATTAAAAGAGAGCTGTCAAACTCTCAAGTCCAAGGCACCTCATATTATTACTGAAAATATTCACAGTGTTTTTTTGGATTTCTCTGTTTTGCTAAAATAGCCTACACTATAATTTTGAAGTGTTACATTTCACAGAGTTGAGACTTCATGGATCAAAGACTTGGATGGATTATTTTTCAAGAAACTGACTATCACCAAATTTTAGAAACTGAACACTAAAAGTTAGACATCTGAAAAATGAAAACATTAAAATACTGTATAAAAAATAGACCACATTTTATCACCATGTTTTGCATGACCAGATGATGATAATTATATTTATCTTTATTTTAGTGGATTTTTTTTTCCTGGTAGTTTTGATAAAACAAAACGGATGAAGACTTTTCAATTTCTACATCTTAAATTCATATTTAGGTGTCTAAAAAATCACGAAGTCTCTAAATGTGCTGCTCTTGCCACTGCTTCCAGTGAAATTGCATAACTTTTCTGAAAAGTGCAGTATGGCTGAAAGTCAGGCTATGTGTGTAAGTGCTGAGTAGAGAATGTAGGATATTATCATCACTACTCAGAATGCATATTGAGTAAGAACTTTGGCTGACTGGTAATATGTTTGTTATTTTTGAATGATCTCTACAGACTTTATTGCCATAGTCTGAGTAAAGATGTGAGAACACAACACTTTTGCCTTTCTGCATCTTTTGGCCACACTGATGTCCTTTAAAAATATGATCTGTCCACCTTTTTCCTTCCAGAGTTTCTATTTTTTATAGTTTGGTCTGCAGAAAATCAAAACTGAAGTTAGTGAGGGGATTATAATTCTCAAACTTCTACTATGGTGTTCAAAGTGACAATCACAATCTAGGCCCATTTGTTTTCTTCATGTTAGTATGGCATATGTTAATAGCATATTAAATAAAATGTTTACACAAATGTTTAACATCTATAAGAAAAAGAACTTAATGCGTACTTTCAAGTCCATGGTTAAGTAAATTTCCCTTTGCTTATTCCCTAAACTTTGTATTTGTTAGACAAAGACAGGAATTTGAAAGTGCATAATTTTTCCTACCTGAAAAAAGCATGAGTTAACATGGAATGAGTTATTTCTGGCTTGTCATAAACAGTTTCCTTCCAATTGCCTATAAAAGATGCTTAGGTACATAGCACAAACAAGATATTTAGGTTTAGAAGGCAAAATCTCATGTTACACAACATAAGAATACATATTTTCTGAGTTCCAAATTTATTCAGAAGGAGCTTGGCACAGGAGACCTCCAGAGGTCCTGGCCCATCTGACTGGTTTCTGTGTTTTTAAGATATTTCCAAGTCATTTAGTTTATATTATCAATCTTAACTGGGCTTAATATTTTATAAGTCTATGATATGAATTGCATCAATAAAATTAACTATTTAATGGTAACAAACTGGATCTTCTCATCCTTTTTGGATTTTTTCCGTGTGTTTGATGAAACAATTTTGGATTTTATTTTCTTAGTTATTAGGTTATGTTGTCTTTCTCTTTCACTCCATAAATTCAATGGATTTTTTCTTTTTTGTCTTTTTCTATTTCAGAGATTTAGTCATGACCCAATAAAATGTTGCTTGAGGGCAACAGTGCCATCCAAAGGGCAGTCAAATAAGCATTTAACACATAGTTAAAGAAAACTGGAGTTTTTCAACTGATTTTAAAATTCAGCGTTCTTTGTTCAACAGTATGGAAAACACATGTAGCTACAAAAATATGCTATTTTTCATTCCCACACATTTTAGAATCTTATCTCATAAACTAAGATAGATGTCCAAATTTTCATAATTCTTGTAGATGAAAACGTAATCATGTAAGACACATGGCAAATATTATCATGTATTATGCAGAATTTTTACTCCTATCCCATTAAAACTGTATGGGGAAAAAACAAGAAAGCCAAACAAAAACCCTCAAGCTCATCTTCTGACTCAGCCACAAAATTTCAGTTAGTTTAAAATTCTCAATGTGCCAGGTAGGCTGACAAACCTTCCACACTCTGGAAGAAATTGATTTTGACTTCCTGTGAAAAATTTGTTTTCTATAAAAGAGGTGTCAAAGTCTATCCAGAGCTATCTGGCTGGTGTTGTGTGACAGGTGAATGTTTCATTTCCTTCTGTGACACTGATTAGATTCTGAGATTTTTCATCTATCCAAGCTGCAAGCTGGATTCTTTTTTTCACAATTAATAAAATATTCAATGTAATTTTGCACCTACTGGTGTGTTCCCTTTGGAAATGCAGAACAGTGGTAGTCGTATATTATGATGTGTTTAAACTCTTTCTGGAAAGCCTGTCTCAAAATTAGAAGTCAAAATTGATGCTTGGTATTCCTTTAGAAAAAGGGAGACAGCAATATGTCTTGAATTGAGGACTATGGAAATAAAATTAACTGCTTTTCTGTAAACAAGGTACAGTATAGCCTCCTCACAGGAGAAATTACATTAACAATTATGCCCTTTGGTTTTTTGAGGAAGGAAAGACATTTTCTTTGCTTTTAAGTGTCTCAAGAGTAGGGAGATAAAGGTTCCCTAATTCTTAATGCAGTTAGTACTGCCATTATTTTAAAGACTTTTTTTAATTTTAGAGTCATGTTTTAGAGTTCTTCATTCTTTCTTTTTACATATACTGCAAGCTTACTGACATCAATTTCAAAAATACTTCTCTTAATGTATTTACCATTTTCCATTATGTGTATTGTTTAGGGACTTTTTAAAAGTAGCTTTGAATTTATTTAGTAGATGCAGTCCTCACATGACTTGCAGTCTTATTATCATCACGCCTCCTTCTATTCAATATTATCAACATCATCCCACTCACCACAATCTTGCCTGAATCAAAGGCAACTTGTTTCTTGTTGGTGGAAGCTTTGAATGAATAATTCATCTGGAAAAGCCTTCTATGTTGTACATTTCCAGAAGACAGAGCAATTCTCTTGTCAATCACAGTGGCTCTGTCAGTGCTAAGTTCCATACAGTATGTGCTCCAAATGTACGGGGGATGACAAGCAGCTGAGATTACCAACTGTGTTAGTCCTGGCCATCCTTTTAGCTTTTCTTTGACAGAACATTCAAATTCAAGTCTCACTCTAACACTGCATTGAGAAATCAGTGTCAAAATTTCTTCTCTGTTCTCACCAATACAGTTTGGTTGAAAGCTCTGACATATATTGCAACCAAACTGGTCACAAACCACAGTTACTCAACTCCAGATAGTTACATTTCATTTTGGCTCCTGAGTTTTCTTGTGCCTAGACAAGCTGGATCTGGGCTCAGGCTGGCTCAGTATGAAGGCAGAACTTCAACTGATAGTGCAGGAATCTTCTATGCCCAAACATATGCCTACTGACACAGGCTGCACACTCTAGCCTCTTGGAGGATGGACTCCTTGTCATTTCTCAGAAGATTAATCTTCAGAAGACTGGTTGTGACTAACTGATTGTAGTACAAGCAGAATCATAAAATAATATGAAGAGAAGTTATCCTGTAAGAATATTTCACTCTAAAACAAATATTGAGAGAGATACACTTGAGAGATTGCACTTCAAAGATGGGGGATATTAACATATTGTTTAAGTCCAGATATAGAAATTTTGAAAGTACAAGCTTTTTGTTTTAAATTTTCACTTTCTTCTTAAACTGATCTTTGTCAATATGACAGAGGTACAGCTAATACACAACAAAAATCTGAGTGACTGACATTAACTAGGTGTGACTGGCATTAACTAGGTATGACTGTTCTCATCCACTGGAAGAATTTGAGAGTAAGTCTCTATCAACAGTAGCAAGTAATGCAGCATTAAAACAGCAGCTCTCTACAGCATGGACCTAACATTCAGACCATAGGTGTTTTACAATGATTCTTTTCAGATTAGCTATTGCCTTATTCTGTGAGATAAACAGTCAATGGCACTTGCACCATTTTTGACATGCTTCTGATTTGGCTTTGTAGAAAATTAACACAGTTCATGTTGTCCAAGACTGAAAGAAAATCAGTGGAAGGATTAGGAGATCTATTTTAAAACCATGCTCATGTTCTGAAATAAAATGCTAATGTCCAGTACAAAGCAACTTCTTCTGAGAATATGAGCTTAAAAGAATATGCAGGTGGAGAATGGATCTAAGACTTCTAAAGATTCATGAGGATGGATAAACTTTTATTTCTCATATCATTCATGAATATGAAAAATTCAATGAGTAGATACAGAATTGTTGTTTAAGTCTGTACAAGATAACGCCATCCTTCAGGAAAAGCCTCAAAAACAAACAAATAAATATATAAATCTGTGCATATGTAATAACAGTGGCTAATTCCATTTCTTAGAGAAATGACATTTCAAGCATGTATTCTTAACACTAAAATATCTTTTACATAGACTGGTGTGACGTGCCCCAAAACTTTTATTTAAAATGCACTGTTGTGTATGAACATATTTAGTCTAATAACTGAAGTTGGTTTTTCCCTTTAAAATAGGGATTAGAGACAGATTATTGTAAGAAACTTTTCTGACACAGGTAGTATAAATTTCTGTTGTTGGCCTGATATGCAGGAAAGATGCCCTGATTATTTTGTTTGTTAGCAGAAAAAAAAAGGATGGGTGAAATGGTGACTGGTGGCTTATCCACAGTGACCATGAATTAGTTGAGTTTTAAATTGTTGGCCGTCGGAGAAAAACAGCCAGCAAAACTCAGCCCTGCATATGGGGAGAGCTGAACACATTAAGGTTCCATGGGAATCTGTTTGGAAGGTGTTGGGGCCCATGAATGCTGGTCATTTTTTAAAACCTATCTCTTTAGACAGTAGAAGCAGACAATCTGAAAGTGCTGGAAATCAAGCATGTGAGGCAGAAGGCTGCCTTAGCTGAGTGGAAATCTTTTCCTAGAACTCAGGCAGAAAAGGAAAGTATGGAGCAAGGACAAGAGACATGGGAAGGCTAAAGAGATGCTCTTCACTGCTGTAGGAAGAAAACTTGTGCAGCCAAACTCTACTGTTTGAGCAGGCCAGCACCATGAAAAACAATGAAAAGGGTTGTTTGTTTAATATATACAGAAAAAAGGAGGAAAGAGGTAACAGTGATATATTACTCAAGGAGGTTGATCACCTCACAAATGGGAGAAAAAGCAGAGCCACTTCATGTCTTCTTGATTCTAGCACCTTCAGTCTCTGGAGCCTGTGTAGAAGAGTGGTTGTAGACATTAATAAACTCCTGAGTCTAGCTAGATGGACATTAATGTATGGGTCCTGATGGGATTAGTTTCAGTGTACCAAAAGATTTGGCAAATATCTTCATGGGATCTCAATGTTTGTCAGTTGGTCTGAAGAGTATGGAGAGATTTGAGTGAACTGGAAGCTGGCAAATGCCTCAGTTTCCATGAAGTGAACTAAGGAAGACCCTGAAAATTACAGGCCTGTCAGTCTCATATCACTGCCTGGTAAAAAGCCCAGTGAAGAATTTCCTGGGAATTTACTGAGAAAACAAGTGAGAAAAAATGCTTTCATTGATCATAGCCAGGAAGGGTTCACAAAAGGAAAGTCACAGAATTACTGAATCACAGAATAGGTGAGTCATCTGGTCCAGCACCCCTACTCAAGCGCAGGGTCATCCTAGAACATGTGGCCAAGAATTGCATCCATAAAGTTTTTGAATATCCCCGGTGTGCGAGACTCCTCTCCGAAAAGTCAATTTCAGTGGTCAGTCACCTGCACAGTAAAGTTCTTCCTCATATTCACATGGAACTTCCTGTGCATCTTTTTCTGCTGATTATGTTTTGTCCTATTAATTGTCACCACTGAGAGGAGCCTGGATCCATCCTCAACACCCTCCCTTCAGACATTTGTATACATTGAGGGTGTCCACTCTCTGTCTTCTCTTCCCAAGGCTGAAAAGGCCCAGCTCCTTTAGACAAGTGGCCTGACCGTGCTTCCATCTCATGTGTGTTTTCTGCTCGCACTTGAACTTGGCAGTTCTCAATTCATCCACAGACATCTCTTGCCCCCTTGGTTCAACTTCTGTCTCATTAGTCTGCACTGTTCTTGAGCCTGGAGGAAGACACCCTGGAATATCAAGCCTTTTCCCTGCAGTGCCTGCCTCAGGGGATCCTTTCAAAAAAATTCCCTAAAGAGATCCCTCAGGTTATCTCTCTCTTGAAGTCCATGGTTAGAATCTTAATTGCTGCATTGTTCACTCCTCACCCAATAGGGAACTCTACAGTCTCATGATCACTACCCAGCCAAGGCTGCCCCAAACTTCACATCTCCCACAAGGCCTTCCTTGCTTGTTAGTGTGAGGTCAAGCAGGTACAACATTCCTTGTGGGATCCTCCACAGGATGACAGGGAGCTGTGATCAGTGCTTTTCAGAAACCTGCTGAGCTGCTCATGTTACTCAGTGATGGTTCTGCAGCAGATGTCAAAGTAGTTAAAGCCCCTCACAAAAACTGGTGTTTGTGACTTTGAGGCTGCTTCAAGTTGCCTATAGAAGGCCTCATCCATAAATTTTACCTCAAACTAAAGAAAAGGCCCATGGAAAAGCAAATTAAATATTTTGAAACCTAATCCTGAGTAATTGCTGGCTTAAATAATGGCATATATATTTTAATTTTCTAATTCTCCATGCCATCTGATTCCCTCCAAAAGTATCTTGTTCCTTTATGATTCAAAAATGAATGGTGTCTCATTTGTTTGTTATTTTCCAGTCTTGATGGTATCCAAATAGCAAGCTGTTTGGTGGTTATTCAAAAATTACAATGTAGAAGTGGCTGAAAATTTTCTATACTGATTTCCCTCCACCCAAGTCCCTTTTATCTACCCGGAAGAGAGAAGAAAGCACAACATTTCTCTCGCTATAGCACAATATATCTGCCTTGTGGTGTGCTCTCTGTGTACTTTTACAGGTGTTGTTTCATAGATAAATTTGAAGATGCCCTTACTGTTACCATGTTTCTCCTTACTGGGCTTGTTAAGGTACAGCTGTGTCTAAATGAAGAGGAAGTCGGAATACCTGATCATAGTGGTTGTACTACTGCTGAGTTGCTACATAGCCTTGGGCCTGTCTTTAAACTTCCAAGGGCATTAATTTTATTCTCATTTCCTAAGAAGAACCATAGAAAAGATCTTTAAGATCAGATACTACAATGACTGATGGTAAAGAGAAAAGATAGATGTAGAACAATTATGTTTGAACTTCTAAGTGACAGTTAATTGATGTGTTATTATCCATCAAAATCTTATAATTATTTAAAGAACTGCTTATTCACTTTTGTCCCAAGTCCACAACCCAGAAAGTAATAGAAAAATCAATGCTGTTTAGCCACAAATACAACAATTTATCAACAAATTAATTAAGTGTTAATTTGTAAGCCTTTCTTCTAATGTTCAAGCCTAGAGAGCCTTTTTGGAAAGTTGTTCCTCTAAACTGAGATTACAAAATATAAAAGAAGAAAATGGGCCATAGGAAATATTTCTGCTCAAAAGCAAATGGTCTATGCTGAATTTTAAAAACATATACTTTAAATATTGAAAAAGCAAATTAGTTTCTCAGTTAATAAAAATCTACTTCCCTTTCTACGGACCTCAGACTTGCAATTTTTATACATGATCATGTAATTCTACTATTCATTTTTTTGTTAAAATCATGCAGAATGAAAAATTAGTATTCTACTCTTGCTAGAGTTTGACAAAATGTCAAAAACCTCATGCCTTTAATTTTGTATTCAGTGCTTTTATTTCTAGTACATTTGTATGGAGAAGCTCATCATTTTGGAATTATGATTTGTTCCTAGAGAATATTGATGCCAACTCATTGCCTTTTTATAGTTACCTCCAAATCATTAGATAATAGTTTTCTAAGGGGGGGGGGGACACAACATCTTAAATTTATTGAAGGGTCATAATGACATAGAATTTAGTGTGCAATTTTAACCATGCATTGTTCTACGTCTTGTTCATATACATTTCATAATTTATGGACTTTAAAAATGCCTTTTTGCCATAAAGTAGTTTCAAAAGCTGCTTACATTCAGATAAATGATCCTTCAAGTTATTAGTGCATCGGTAGCTTCATCCATATTGTGACAGGTGATATTAAGAGACTAGAGAAAAAATCTTCCTACTTATCAGTAGCATGGATATTATGTCAGTATTGTAAATTTATAATTTGTTGCACAGTTTTTTCTACTTTCATTTTGTTCTGAGATCTGACAATGATAAATTAATGCCTTTAATATGTATAGTTATTAAAGTTCACTAACTGGCATATCCAAAAGAACCATTTAGAGGCCAGTGGACAAATAGCTCAACTTAACATCAAGAGGCTTAACATCAGAGCCTCCTTATAAGGCAAACACTAGGCTACTGCAAATAAGGGTTTTTCATTGTCACTGAAATTATAAAACACGGTTTCTAAGCAAAATAAGTGATATTGCAAATAAAAGGAGTGGCTGAAAGTATGTTCTGCTGAAACTATAGTGTGTGCACACAGACATAAGACACTTTCCCAGCAGTGCAAAAATTTTTTACCTTCCTCCTCTGATAACACCTATCTCCCCAAGACAGCTTTCCATTTTTTGAGAGTTTCTCTAGGATAACAAATTTCACACATGTCCTTGTAGCTAGTAGAGGACTAGTAAAACATGGGCTTACACTGTTCTCTTCTGACTTGTGTTCAATGGCTAAGGTCATGTTGTCTCTGAAAGCTGTATACTGTAAATTGGTTGCATCTATTTCTGTCTGCAATTCACATTTATCTGTTGCAATAGTAGCAACAAGCCTAATCACAACCACCACAGTGTTTATTTAATTTAGAATAGTTGAATTACAATGTTTTTTTCTCACATACCAGAACTGAATCATTTTCCTGCATGCTCTGAGACACCACATACCTCCAACAGGAGAACTAAAGATGCTCTAAAGAGACACCAATACCTCAAATTATCCAGCTTAGAAAGAACCGATCTAAAAGCCAATGCTATCACTAGTCTCAGAACAGTGAATGAACTTAACTAGGAAAGGTGAGAAGCTGGAATTCAGAGCCTGCTGGAACTGCTGGAAAAATAAATTTCAAGTAGGACAAGTTTATTCTGCTGAAACCAGAATAAACTCAGATCTCAGTATGGAATTCAAGTCTTCCTTTTTCCTAATATCTTCTGCTCAGAAGAGAAAAAATGAACTCTACAAATTATTTCACTCTCCCAAATGTCTAAGAAAAAGCTGAAAACTTGTTTTAATATACAATTTTCTACTACGATTCTTCAAAAATATCTTTCTGTCATGGATTTATGTATATTTTTTGCCATTTTTACAAAAGTTTAACAATACTTCATTTTACTGGGTTTTTGTTGTCTTCTAGAAGAAAAATAAGTTTCATTAAATTGGAGATTGTTATCAATGTTGCCAAAGGCTCTTAGATTCTTTAAGACAAAATATATATGTGGTTGTAGTCTTTCAAGAGTCACAGGGTACAAATTTGTCTCAAAACAATTGAGAAATGACACCTCCAAATCCAAGCTCTATCTAGACATAAACCATCAGTGTGGGATGATCTTTTGTTTGTGTCCTTGCTAATGAACTTCACAGATCTTTCCCTGGATTCACTTCTGCTATTTTCATCTCACTTCTGTATTTTTTCTAGTGTCACTGTTGTCATACAAAAACTATTTGAATGTTTATCATCCGCATCAGAAGTATTGTCACAATGTGACTTTGGTTTTGCCACTTTAATATATTTAATTTCTTCTAGAGACAGGATTTAGGAGCATAGACAAGGCAGGCTTAAAACTTAAAAGGATATAAGAAGAAATTTATAAATAACACAAAAAGAATTCAGAATGAGATTCCTAGATTATTCCCTCCTCCCTTCATTCCACATTCCTTAACAACAACATACAGAGAACCCTTCCGTCAGTTATCTACTTAAATAAGCACTTCAGTTTACTCTAGAGAGAAAAGTCCCTTTTTGGTTTAGGCTTAGGGGGTGTCTTCACCTTCACAGTCTGCATCCGCCTGGACCTACAAAACTATGAATTTCCTCTCATTTGCACAGTCCATCCAGAGCTGTGCTATCATTATGATGCACACATGGGGTACTACTTTTAAAGGCAGGCTGCTGAAAAACAAAATTCTCTTCATCTCCTTCTCTATCAAATATCTCTGTTCGTATTCCAGTCCCAAAACAGAGTGCTCCATTTCCCTGAGGCAAAAAGTCTTCTACTCAAGCACCAAAACCTCCCCAAGTATATTTCACAGTTTAAAGGAATTTTAGTGTAGTCACAGTCCCCTTATAGCCCCACAAAAAAGGTTTTCAGCTACTTATCAGTTTCAATCTCTTCCCATCAGGAACTTTATCTTCATTCCGCTGACTTCTGTGACTCCATGCTTCATTTCTTCTCATTCAGGGGAGCTCAGGAGATCGAGAATCTTATCCAGGCATTAAAAAGAGTTTAAACTGAAGAATCATGAAGAAGCCATGTGGACAGCTGGAGGCCTCTTCCCGCAGAACGGCGGGGGGAGGGAAGGGAGAGCCCCTGGTGGCTCCCTGATCCCCCCGCTCGGCCACGCCACGTGGAGAGGGGAGTAGAGCCGAGCCGAGCCAAAACAAGCAAAGAGCCGGGTACCACTAGGGCCAGGGCAGAGGCCGGGGCTGTGCCGGAGCCATACGGCCGGGGGGCCATGTGGCCATGCCAAGCCGGGGCTGTGCCAGGGGCTCCCCGCAGAGCCGGTGCCAGGCCGGGTGTCCCCCCTCCACCACAGAACTGGGGCCAGGGTGCCGGGCCCAGCCCGAGCCCAAGGCCAGAGCCGGGCCGGCGTGGGGGGACCGGGACCCTGGCCAGAGCCACCTCACCTTCAGAGGCCAGAAGCCGAAAGGCAATTAGTTAACTTAGTCCAATGTGATTTGTGACAGCAAAATAACTTTTTAATTGGTTTCCCGAGCTGTCCACTACTAAATCAGCTCTCTGATTGGTCCCCGCAGTGCACAGGGGAAATCCCCCAGAGGCGGGACAGCCCTCCTGTTCCCCAGCCTCGTGTGGTTTTTTCCCTTAAGCAGCTTCACCCCTCCCTCTTTCCATGTGCAACCACCACAAGCATGTACCACGAGCATCCATAAGCAGAGAAAAAGCTCAGTAGTGAAGGAAACACAACAAGGTCTTCTGAGAAAGAAGCAAGGTCTTATGGAAATATGGCTCTAAATCAAATTATCTGCTTTATTATCAGAAATAACTGATAGAATTAGAGAAAATAAATTTAAGAGTCGCACCTACTATTACAACTTTGTTGATATATTTTAACTATTTAAAAAAAAATTCATTGATTGCAGAGAAAGCTCAACATAACAAGACATCAGGCCATATACCTCATTGACAAGCAATAAAAAAGTCTGTAAATAAACTGGGAAAAAGTATAACATGAAACACAGTAAACATTGCAAACTCCGCAACCACAGCATTCTTCATCATGTCCCTGAAAATTACCTTACCTTAATTAAAATATGCTTTTGGAATTTTCTCTAGATACCCTAAAACTGTTTTTAAAGACATAACCTGCAATTCATGTTAAGCTAACTGGTCTGTAATTTCCTCTTATAGCTCAAGGTTCTTTCCTCAGTAATTGGATTATGCTGGCCACTCTTCAGCCTTCTGGGACTTCTCCTGAACTAAGTGAATTGGAACAACATATGATAAAGCTTTTCCAATTCCTTTCCTCATTTCTTTTAGCATTTTTTGAAGACTATATGGCCTGTATGAATTTACAGTATTAACTTTATCAAATTCTTCACAGGAATCATGATCTTTATTATCTATATAAGTAATCTAAATTATGATGACTACTACCAAAATACAATACAAAATATAATACAAAACATGTTTTGTTTTCTTTTTGTACATCTATGAAGGACTGTAAAGAAAGTCTGTGAAATAAAAACCTGAATAGGAAATTGTCTGGAGATTTTCTACTATTGTGGAAGTTTCAGCTGGTGTGCCTACACCATCTACCACAGGAGTGGCTGGAAAACTCACCCAGGTGGAGCTCCTAAAGAGGCTGCAGTGCAGACTTCAGCCTGAAGGAAGTGCATAGACGTTTTTCCTGGGCCAGGGACAGGCAGCAGAGCTGCCTACGGAAGATGTGCCCAGATGGAGAACCTCCTACAGAAGGTGGCTGAACTAAAGGAGGCAGTGGGAAGATGCCCAGTATCAGAAAGACTGAAGGGACTGGGACATCTTGTTCCAAACAAAACCACAGGGAATTCACAGCACACAGCCAAATAAAAAACTCCTTCAACAGCAGATCAGAAGGGAGAGGGAGAAATAATGCAGAAGAATACAACCTTGCCATGGCAAGGACCTTAAGAGGAAGACAGGTCCCCCAAAACCTGAGATGCCCTTGCAGAGCCACTTCGTTACTCTTCAGACTGAAGAGGCTCTGGATGATGACTGGATCCAGACTTCAGTAAAGCATTTGACACAATCTCCTACAGCATTCTCCTGTAGTAACTGGCTGCACATGGCTTGGACAATGGTATTCCTTTTAGGGTTAAAAACTGGTTGAATGGTTGGACCTGGGGAGTGGTGATGAAAGGATTTATATCCATCTGGCAACTGGTCACTAGAGGTGTTTCCCAGTGTTAGGGCTAGTGCAGTTTAACATCTTTATTGATGATCTGGAATGGGGATTGAGTCCATCCACAGACAGCACCAAGTTAGGTGGAACTGTTGGTCTGCCTAAGGACTGGAAGACTCTACAGAGAGATCTTGACAGATTGGCTTGATGGGCCAAGGGCAACCACATGGGGTTCAACAAGGTAAAGTTCCAGGTCCTCTCCTTGTGTCACAACAACCCCATGCAGCACTACAGACTGGGGGAAGTGAAACTGTGCATCAGAATAAACTTGGGGGCATTGATCAAAAGCCAGCAGTGTGTCTGGGCTGTCAAAAAGGCCTATGGCATCTTGGTCTTTATCAAGAACAGTGCGGCCAGCAGGACCAGGGAAATTGTCAGCTTCTTGTACTTGTCACTGGTGAAGCCACACCACAAATCATGTGCTCAGTTTTGGGGCCCTCATCTCCAAAAGGACATTGAGATGTAGAGTGCTTTCAGGAAGGGAAAAGTGCTAGTAAAGGATCTAAAAAACATGAGAAACAGCTGAAGGAACTGGGATTGTTTAACATGGAGAAAACCCAGAGAAGACATCATTCTGTTGTGTCTTAATTGAAAGAGTGAGATGAAATTACCTTAAGCTATGTCAGGGGAGGTACAGATTAGATATCAGAAAAAAATTTCTCTGAATTAGTTAGGCATTAGAATAAGTTGCCCAGGAAGTGTTAGAGAAGCATCTGGATGTGGCACTTGGGTATATGGTTTAGGGGTGGTTACAGTGCTGCTGCATTGATGGTTTGACTTGATGGTCTTGAAGGTTTCTTCCAAATTTGATGACTCTGTGATTCTGTATTATTTCTTGCAGGTACAATATTGGAGGACACAAGCAATCCACAAGGCTCCTAGACAACATTGATCATAACTTCCCTCTTCAAGTAACAGAGAACTCAATGAGGAGAGGTGCTATGCTGCATTTTGTTCTCATTAAAAAGGAGGGCATGATGAAGAATGAGAAATTTAAGGGTGGCCATGTCTGCAGTGGTCATGAAATGGTGGTTTTAGGGCAGCAAGGAGAGCACACAGCAAGGTAACCATCCTGGAATTCAGGATAGCAGATTTTAGACTCTTCAGGGTTCTGCTTTGGACAGAAGAAGGACCCAAGAGAGCTGGTTAATATTAAATTTCAGGAGGGATGAAACAGGGAGGAAGTTGGGCAAAGGCAAAAAGAATATCTTCTATAGTTATATGGTAGATTGAAGACCAGGGAAAAAGTGGTAGGTTTCTTTGGCAGGAAACTGAAGACCTGTTTTTTCAGGACATGGGATAGGTCTCGTTTGGGGAGTACTCAACAGTTTTTTGCCTTAGTCTTCGCCACCAAGACTGCCAGCCACACCACCCAGGTTGCTAGAGGTAGAGGCTGAGTCTCGGAGAATAAACAACCACCCTCTGTGGTAGAAGATCAGATTCAAGACAGCTAAGCAGCCTGAAGAAGTGCAAGTCCATGAGATCTGAAGAGATTAATTTCACATCCCAGGGGAGCCTACAGATGGTTAAGTCGCCATCTATCATATTTGAGAAATTGTTGAAGTCTGGTAAAGTTCCCATTTGACTGGAAAAGGGAAAACATAATTTCCACTATTAAAATGGGGGATAAAAGGAAGAACCACAGAACTGCAGGTTAAACAGTCCCATCTCTGTACCCAAAAAGATCATGTCATTGATTTTCTAAAAACTTTGCTAAGGCTCATGTAAAATAAGGAGGTGATTGATTGTTGCATTTTAAGGCTATAAGAGGAGCAAAAAGGATAATGCAACATAGTTCCTTGTGTAACGGGGAAGCAAGAGAAAAAGAATGCTTTATTTAAAGAAACGTTACACATATATAAAGGGTTGTTTGTGCAAAACAAAATAGAAAAGACTCATTGGTCAAAGAAGGCAACACCTCCTTAAAAACGTACTTTAAGCAAAATATCGCGTCTCTCATGCACCCTACAGGTTCATAATCATTGCTATAATTCCTTCACCTTGTAAAGGCCTGAGAAAGACAAGGCCTCAACGCTACTTTTTTCCCTGGTTCCCAGCAGTATCCACCGACAATTGGTAACAATCAGCACAGCTTCACCAGGGCAAAATTTTCTTGCAAAATCTGGCAGTCTCTTAGTTACAGCTTTGGGGATAAGGAACTGGCATCATCCTCTGTGCTGGTTTTGCATGGGAGTCACCTAGGAGGAGGGCACAAAGGCACAGACACCCAGACACAGGATTGTTTGTTTTTTTTCTCTGTGATAACTTACTCTGTGAGTTTCTGGGACCAGTTGGAAAGCTGATTTAATGACTGACAGCCTAGGAAACCAATTTAAAAGTTACTTCGTCTCCATGGATCACATCGATAAAAACGAAAACTCTCTCGTTTGACTTCCAGCTTGTGAGGAGGTAAGGCCAGCCCGGCCCGGCCCGGCCTGGCCCGGCCCCCCTCTCATGGGGCCTGGCTGGGCAGGGATGGGGGAGCCACCAGGGTCCCTCCATTTTCAACTAGGGACCCTGATGGCCAGGGGAAAGAAAAACCTTTGCTAAGATCCTAGCTTCCTCCCCTCCAGTGTGGCCACAGCCTGGTCAGGGCCCGGCAAAGCCCCCCAGCTGCCCACACAGCTTGGGGAAGTGCAGCCGAGCCCCCTCACACATTCCCTTGCCGGGCTCTGCAGTTTCATCCAGCCTCCCCCATGCAGCCTGCATGGCCTGAAAATCCTGGTACAGCTCCAGCATGGCCTGGCCCAGCTCCTTCACCTTCTGGGTGCAATTTTAACCCTTCCAATGCTCGGATAAGACTGCAGATCTCCTGACCTCCTTTGAATGAGGGCAATAAAGCAGAAAGTATACTAAAGTCAGCGAAATAAGAGACAAGTTTCCAGATGGGAAGAGATTGAGGAGATTCTGTGAATAGATTGGCTGAAAAAAACATTTTAATCTATGGGGTGGACTGGACTACACTGAAAATTCCTATAAATTGTGGAATTCAACCTGGTGGGGTTGAAGTGTTTGAGAAAAGGATCCTTTGCCCCGAGGGAATGGGGGTCTCTGTTCTGGAGAAGGGAAAGATGAACAGAGACATTTGATGGAAAAAAAGAGATGAAGAGAACTTTTACCTTTGAACAGCTTGTTCTTAAAAGTAATACCCCATGAGTTTTTTACATGATCCATAACACAGCTCTGGAAAGACTGTGAAAATGAGAGGAGTTCCACAATTTGCAGATTTTCCCAGGCGGATGCAAATTGTGAAAGTGCAGACAAAAGAGAACTTTATTCTTCTCTTGGAAAAGAACCCTATTGCCAAAACAAGAAGGAACTTCTCTCTCTGAAGTGAACCGAAATGATTATTTAAGTGAAAGACTGACTGAAGTGTCTTTGTATGTTGTTGCAAAGAAGTGTGGAAGGTGGGGGGGGGGGAGGAGGGAGTGATCCGGTAATCTTATTCTGAATTTCTTTTTTTTTTTTTTTTCTCTGTATTGTGAATAAATTTCTTATTTTTACCCTTTTAAGTTTTAGGCCTGCCTTGTTTTTGCTCCTAAATCCTATCTCAAAGAGAAATTGAGTATATTTAAATTGACACACCTAAATTAAACTAAGACATCTGCCTAAATTTGTGTACTGCCTTTAACACTGATCTGTGTGACATTTTTCTCTCTAAATCAAAGAGGCATGGCTTTGGTGGATAGACCTCTTAGTGGCTACAGACCTGGCTAGATAGTCACACTCCAGGTATTGCTTTATATGGTATTAAAGTGGAGACTGGAGTCCCTCAGAGGTCAGTACTGGGACTGGCTCTTTTGGTGATGCATACAGTGAGATTGAGTGTATGCTCAGCAGGTCTGCTGATGACATGAAGTTCTGTGTTGGGATCAACACACTGGAGGGATGGAACACCCTCCAGAGGGACCTTGACAAACGTGAGAGGTGGGATCATGTGAGTTTCATCAAGAATGAGAAGGTTAAACAAAATGTCTTGGATCTGGTTCAAGGCATCCCAAGCACAAATGTAGCTCAGATGGAGTGAAGTCCTGGGTATGTTAGCTGATAAGAAACTAATGTGGATGGATGACTGACAATGTGTGCTTGCAACCTAGAAAGTCAAATGCATCCTGGGCAGTTCAGAAGAAGTATGACATTAGGAAGAGGGAGATGTCCCTCTAACATACTCTCATGACACTCTTCCTGAAATCCCCTCTAGAGCCTTCAACAGAAGGATTGTTAAGTGAGCCCAGAGGAGGGCCAACAAGATGATTAGAGGAACTGAAGCACCTGAGGCAGGCTGATATAGAGCTGTTCAGACTGGAGAAGTCTCTGGGGAGACCTATAGAAACCTTCTAGTACCTAAATGGAGCTACAAGAAAGTTGGAGAGGGACTATTTACAAAGATGTGTACTGACTTGACAGGGGTTATGACTTTAAATGGAAATAGCATAGGTTTAGACTAGATATTAGATAGATAGAATTTTTTACTGAGAAGGTGGTGAGACACTGGAGCAGGTACCCCAGAGCAGCTGTGGATGCTCCATCTCTGGAAGCGTTAAAAGTCAGGTTAGATGGGGCTTGTGGAATTTGGTGCAGTGGATGTCATCTCTGCCCATTGCAGGGGGGCTGAAAATAGAGGATCTTTGTCCTTTGACATAATTCTTTGCTTCTATATCACTTGCAGAATATTCTATTTGAAATATCTTGGGGTGTCTGCCAGGCAGCAGTCTTCAAGACAGATGAGAGAAGATACTAGCCTGGCATCTTGGCATCAGACAGCCACGTCTGTCCTGTGGCTGAAACCAGTAACAAGTAGTTCTAAAACCTCCATATAGCTTCTCTAACTTGTAAGAAAACTTTTCTTGACTTTTTTAAACTTCTGGCTGTGGATAGAGCTATCACCAAAGGTTTTTCCTGAGCAAAAGGAAAATTAAGTTTAAATTACGTTTCTTTTCTAGACCTAGAATTTTTAAAAAATTAGTCTGAACAAAGCACAAAATCTTTAGGCCATAAATATCTCTTAATTATTTTATTAAATGAGATTTAGAATCATCTTATTTGGAACAGTGGTAGTTAGATCCTCAACACTTTTGAAAGATTTTGGTTTGTGCTTTGCATGCAATTTGAATAATACCAAAGGAGTCTGAATATTTTTCTGGATTTTATCCTTCACAGACTTATGGATATTAACTGAAGTTAATGATTCCACTCTAATGATGTTATTTGCTCCCTGGAGATTAACTTATAACCATGTACTCTGATTTTCACTGATTTCTATTGAATTACTTTGTAGCAGTGAGAGGAGAGCCAAAGTTAGATATTGTCATATCTATTGAGCATATCTAGCAAATTATTATTTATTGTAGCTTGAATATTCAGAATATTGGACTCAGAATATTAAAATGGAATGTCTAGTCCATTCTTATGGAGCTTTAAAGAAAATTATGGCTATTAAAACAATGCCTGGTCTGTTTTTAGCCGTGTAATTTTATGCTGAATTTTCTAAGTGATTAGATTTTCATTTGATGTTAAAAGTACAATGCAAGGGTATTTGTCTCTCTAGACTTTTAGTAGAATTCCATGGCATGTTTATTTAGAAGGCTTCTGGTAGGTCTTGTGATACCAAGTACATTATGTTTTTTTTACTCGCAGACCTCTTTCACCTTTTCCTTTTCCCTTGGATTATGAATTAATAATCCATGCATTCGTATTTTCCACTTGTCAAACTCGGGCAACAGTGAAAATAAGCAGCACAAATTGGGAGATAATGCACCTTATTTCCATGTAGAAGCAGGTGCATTTTCTTCAGCATAAGTGCCAAGATGACACTGATCCACTTTGACAGGCAGGCAGATCTAAAATTACTCAGCACACTTTGCCACTGGTTATGGGAAAGTCTCCCATGAGCTTGTTCTGCAATTCTTCAGTCCCCAAGAGTGTTAATTAAAATTTACTGGATGATATTTGCAAGGCTCAATGGTTACAGCAATTATCAGTTACTAAATGTTAGTGGCAGAGATGACACCTGATGATTGGACGCTTTATTCAAGACATTCAAGAGGGTTTGTCCTCACCTTTTTTTTTTTTTTTTTTTTTTTTTTTTTTTTTAATCTTTCCGTTAGTTCTTGAAGTAGCTGGATCAGCTGTCTCAATCAGCCTTTAGACTAAAAATTACTCAGATAGAAGTTTAATTATCTATTTATCCTTGAGTTTCTTTTCAGATGCCAGTAAAATTCTTGCAAAAGAGGAACAGAATTGTTACAAAGCCTTTAGAAATGAAGGAGTCAGCTCAGGACAGTGAAAGGAAGAGTACCTTCTAAATAAACTTTCTGCTCAGTTCAGATTTACTCAACAAAGTTTTAGACTGGAGATTTGCTAATCACACACTCAGTAAACAACGGCCTTCTTCAAATTATTGAAGTCTAACTATTAATAAAATATATTATCTAGATGTCTACCAGTGACTTCTTTCTCTCTCTCCTTAAAGTTTCATCAACATATTGAAACACAATCACTCTAAAACAAATTTTTAAAATATTTTTTTGTTAACCATAGAAGAAATTTTCCTTATAGTTTGATTCATTTTTACTTATATTGTTACTACTTCAGCTACTTTTCCTCCAAATACTTTGCCATTTCTGGTTGGTTTCTTACAATTGTGCAGCATTCCTGCTCACTAAGGACGTGCTCCTCTTGGTCACTCTAATGCAATGGGATTATGCCCTTTTTATTCCCCAAGACTGTCCAACTCCATGAAGGAGGAACAGTGAACTTGCTAAATATTTGCAAGCTCTGTAGACAGTTCTCAGCTGCAGGTCATATAGCTTCTGCCCCTCATGGGTCTGCAATAAGCACAAAAGAGGCACAAAGCTGGTAGGCTTTGCCTCTGACTAGGCACTTCTGGCCCAAGGCCAGAAAATTCACTACAATATGTGTCAGAGTTAGGCAACACAAAAAAAGCACATGAAAGAGAGTGGGAAAAGCACAACAAAAACTACAGACTTATGAAGCCCTGCCAGGTGTTACATCCCAGGATATAATTTTCTTCATTTAACTGAAATGGTTTCTTCTGGGCAAGAAAAAAGGAAAAAGAAAAAGAAAGAAAATGCCAGGGAGGACAGGACTGTAGAATTTAACACATCAAGACTATTTTAATTTCCACTTGAAAGTCATATCACGTACCAAAGTATGGCTTAATGTTGTGAAAGGCAATGGGTTAGCTCTAGGTTCATTAGGTAAGTTCAGTTGACTGAACCAACACCTGTGTGTCCCTAGATTTCCAAACGGCTAAAGAATAACATTTCAGGTGATTCTATAGGAAGAACCCTGTTCTGTGTAGCAAAGCAATCTGACAGCAAGTAGTCAGAAGACAGGATAAAGGCAAAAAGAAACCCAAAAAGAAAATTAAAATAATGAAAGATAACCAAATGAAAAGAAACAAAGCAAGTAAAGAAAGGGGTAGGAAGGGAACAAAGCTTAACATCACAGGGGTAAAGCATGTTCACAGAAAAAAAAAAGGGGGAAATAGATAATAGGCATAAATGCCTTTGCTAATTTCAAATCTTGAAACAACAAAAACCTCTTAATTCCTAATGTTCTATTGTATTCCATGTTGAACATGTTTTTACCTAAATGCATTATGTAAATTATTATTTGACCAATACTCTAGGTACACAGATGGTTTTTCAAAGCTTCTTCTGACCACGAAAATAACATGTTA
Source organism: Oenanthe melanoleuca (assembly GCF_029582105.1). Taxonomy (NCBI): domain Eukaryota; kingdom Metazoa; phylum Chordata; class Aves; order Passeriformes; family Muscicapidae; genus Oenanthe; species Oenanthe melanoleuca. Next base: position 41,535,176 of record NC_079362.1, read on the forward strand.
TTCTCATAACACAGTTTAGTCCCTACCTCTGAGAGTATTGGAATAAACTTTAACATCATAGTCTCACTATATACAAGAGGAAGTGCAGCTACTCAAGATTATTTCAACCAACTGTTCTTCTGAAACATAAGCAGAGACCCATTGAAATCTGCATTTATTCTTGGGAGCATATTAATGTCTATAGTGCTTTGGTTCAGAAAGGTTTCTCTGATGCTAGAATTTGGATCAAGAAGAGAGACCAAACACAGGTCTGGAATTAAACAGCAAATGCAAATGCTTTGTATTTGACTTCTCTTAATTCTAAACAAGTGATAAGATGTCTTTTAGTATTAGAGAAATTACGCTAAGCACAGACTAGGCGAAACAAGGTCAGAGAAAGAAAGGGCAGTAAGTTTAGGTGTGGGTGACTGAGGACCAAGGGGTTTATCTCCATCCAACTCAGCAAGACAGAGTTTCAAGGTCACTTTCCCTTACCTCTCTTCAAGTTTGTGGTGAGGATTTTAACCTAGGGAAAAAAATAATTTATCTAAAATCTTAAATAATGAAGCAAAATATTCTTTTGTCATTCAATTTTCCTTGAGAAAAAAAAAAAACAAACTAAGGCATCACAACAGGTCGGAGTGATGGGAAAACAGGAACCAGTTGAAGTTCAGCAAAGGGAAGTGCATGGTTCTGAACTTGGGAAGGCACAGCCCCCTGCACCAGTGCATGATGAAATGAACAGATAGGAAGAAGCCTTGCAGAAAAAGATCCAAGAGGTCTGAAGAGAGGTGAAGAACCAACACTAATCTCTTGTAAAAAAGACAGCCAGCAGTGTGCTGGGCTGCATAAGGACACGTGTTAGCTGCATGTGATCCTTCACTGCTCCTCAGCGTTGGTGAGGCCACCATTGGCGTTCTGCGCCCAGTTCTGGACTTTCCAATGCAAGAGGCTGGTGAATATTCTTGGAGAGCATCTAGACAGGAACTAAGATGATGAAGAGGCTAGAGCAACAAATGTAAGAAGAACTTCAAAGACAGCTCAGGTTGTTGAGCCTGGAAGAGTCTCATGGGAAAATTCATCAAGGTTCCTGGATACCTGAAGGAGGGTATGAAGATGACAGACCCAATATCTGGTGAGGGGTGCCCAGTGACAGACTGAAACAATAGGCACAAGCTGAATCATGAGAGGCTCCTCCCCAACACAAGGAGATGTCCTTTAACTTGGAGGATGACTGAGCCTTGCAACAGGTTTCTCCCAATGGGCTGGTGGACTCTGTCCTTGGAGAACTTCAAAGCCATTTGTACAAGGTTTTGGACAACCTAGTCTATGCTAACCTACTTGAGCAGGGACATGATTACCTCCAGGCGTCTCTTCTAACTACAGCCTTTCTATCATCTCCAGGGCCAAGGGACAGGAGGTCCTTCTTCCCTGAGAAGAGCCTTTGGAGAAGCTGAGCAATTGTGCTCCCTCCATTGGCTCATAGAAGCTCACCAGGAGCTCCCCTGCCATACTGCTGGGCTGCCTGTTTCTCAGGATTTGTGTTTGAGGCACCAACCCCTCATCACAGGACCCTGAGGTTCAAACCCACTCACAAGGCCACATGAAGGCAGCACCTGTAGCCAATGTAGGGAATGTTTTCCAATGCTGTGTGGCAGTGAGCTGCCAGTGGACTATGAACTGCAATACTGCAAGTGGAGAACAACCATTAGGAATATGGAGGTGCCCAGCTTGTCCTTGGTGATTCTCAAATGCTGTCTGGACATGGTTCTGGGAAACCTTCTCTGTAGTGTTGGACCTGATAACCTTCAGATGTCCCTTCTAACCTGTGATTCTGTGGTCTGAAACTCGAGAAGTGGAATCACAGTTTTTGTTCCTTGACTGGAATGTCAAACAATATAAGCTTATGTACAGAGATATCATAACAGATGCTTCCTCTTTATATTCCCTCTTATATCATAAATACTTGGTTAGTATTTGCCAAAAACCTTTAAACTTCATCCTATATTGAACACTACAGATTTCTAAAGTATAGAACAATGAGATATCATTCTGAAAAAATATGCCATCACCATCTAGTTGTGCTGCTGAGTTCTGATTTTTTGTTAGGTATGGCTTGTTGCTTTCTAAAACATGGCTAGAAATAGTCATAGGAATTCTGGAGGATTTGTCAGGAAACATTAGTCCTGTTTTTGACGTTGATGGTACTTGGCAGTGCTGTAACTAGGTTCCAAAAATATTGAAAAAATGATTGAACTGGTGTCTGGATAGCTCTTCAGACTGAATTTGGGCCATTCTGCAAAGTGTGTTGAGTGGGCATTTTACCTAAAATCATATTTCTTTCTTGCAGTGTGAATAGTTTCTGACTATGTGCATAGTTGCCAAAGTAAATTCCTCTGAAAAAAGGAAGATCATCCTTCCTATGCAGAAGAACAGTTAACATTTGGTTGGCAACATGAAGTGAAGGGTTTACTAATGCCAGGAAAGAGTGTTGAGTGAAATACAGGAAATTTAACTGGATATCCACTTCTTTGGCAACACAAAGATCTTGTCTAGCTTAGGGGGTTTTTAGGTGTGTTTTCTTGCTTGCTGAATTACTTAGGAGGGGCTTTTCTTAGAGATTTTTAAATTTGTTGGGCCTTGATCTGTGGAACTTCATTGCCTTCCAAGGAAGTATTTCATTCATATTTCATTGATGTTCACAATCTTAAATCAGACTCAACACCAAACACTTTTTGAAAGGAACAAGTTTGTGGATAATCAGTCTATGATTACATATAGAGGGTTTATACCCACATTCCTTTCTTTTCCCTTTTTTTATACCTACTTTTACCAAGACACTATTATCATTTAAATGTCCTCTATTCTTATTCTTTTCCATAATAAAATTGGGCCTCAACATTGGTTAAAAATATGTTCATATATTTCATATATTTTGAAATAATGACAACACAATACTAATTTCTGAAAATTTGAAGGAAAAAAATCAATGCATTGAAGTTAATATTAAAAATAGCATTTTTCATCGACATATATATGCTCTGAACAGCTTACTTGTCAAGTGGCTTCTGAAGTTATGTAACTCAAGCCACCACATGTTTTATGTTACAGCCCCTATGAGATTAAGGTCATCATTTATTATTTAGGAAATCTGGCTTTGGAGCAATCAAATAAACTGGAATACATCACAGATTTTTAGGTGTTGGGTGCAGATAATCCAAGGAGCAAGAGAAAAATCTCCATACATCTTTTCCTCACTGTTTTTCTAAAATGTTGATAGCATTGTCAGCACTTGGTAATGCCTGCTTTTTTGTTTTGTGAAAAGGCAATAGCTAGTAATGTCTCCCACAACCACTCGAATCTTTCCTGCCCTCTCTACATTAAACTACACTGCAATGAAAACTTACTTTCATCCAGATAAATTTATTAGCTCTTATACTTATTCCACATTTAAAAGGTTTCTTCATAGAAAGCATTCCTCCTTCACTTCTTATTTGTTTAAGTTTTTGAAACAATTTTTTTTCCAGTCAATATTCTCCATAAAAAGGTTTTACCTATTAACCACTAAAAACAATTCTAAAAGCAACTATAAATTAATGCAAATGTTGCCTCCTGACATGAGCAAAATGTGGCACCATCTAAAAAAATCACAGACTAATGTCCAGGAGATGAAGTCACATCAGCAGTCAGCACTGAAGCCTGGATTCTGGCTGGATAAAAATATTTCTTCAGCTCTTCAGCTGCACAAAAGTAGCTTTCAGCAGTATTTAAATATCCAGACACATCCACATTTTAGTTTCACTTAAATATACTTCTCTTCATGTTAAAGGATAAACAATTTCCAAAGGAAAGTAATGTTATTGAAAGTGGACATTCTTCTTCCTAATGTGAGCACAAATCAAGACAGACAATTCCAAAATTCTTCACTTCTGTGAATTACAGATTTTAGGAGGCATGTTCCCATTTCTCACATTCTAGATATGAAACATATCAAAACTACACCAAAGAGACTGCAATTTATATTCATGATATAGGAGGTGACCTTTTCACTCATGAGTGGTGTAGTCATATGGAGTGGCTAATGAGAGAACCTCTACTGAGAGCAGATAAATTTCAAACCTTTTGAATAATTATTAGACATTTTATTGTATTTATAAACCTCCCTCATTTCAAACTGTCCCTTGATTTATAAACCTGTCTTAGTTTTGTAAGCACTAATGATGGTGTCAACCAATGCCAAAGACTGATGAACTGTCTGTGTAGGGACTTCTCTCTCTGCTACTGAATGCCAGAGAAACACAGTGAAAAGTTAAAAACAGAACTGTAGGGGAAAAGAGAGGACAGAGATGGAAAAAAGATGACTTAGAAGAAACGAGGGAGGGAACATCTGTACTGCACTTCACTGATGATAATCTCTGCACAGTTTATGACACAGAGGCAGTGGGAACAGTGAGGTAATCATTTTACTTGCCTGTCAACTGCAGAGAGTATTTCAAATTGCAGGATGAAATTCTGGCTCCATTGAAGTGAGAGACAAAGCTCCTGTTGATTTAAATGAAGGCCAGGATTTATATGGATTCCCAGAGAGGGGCAGACGGGCAGAGTGGCAGCTGTGCCATCTACATGACTGTGTCAGTCTTCATCAGCATCTTAAAAGCTTTTCTACAGCTCAGTTTCCAGGAATCTATGAGACATAGGATAGCATTGATACTTTCTCAAACAAGCTAAAGTTAAAATTATGATCTTATAGAATCTGACTCTAGTTTGGAAAAATCTGAGCACAGTAAAAAGTGTCCTTACAAGCTAAACACAATGTATTTTACTTAATATTTCTGATTTCCTTTTCCCCTTCCTTTAGCTTTAGTCTATACAAAAATGGCCTCAGAGCATGTAACAGATGGAAAATTATCTTTAGTTATAGTTGTCAAACTAGAGAAAGTCCTCCTATCATGACTGAAAGAAATTTACATCTCAGAGACAAAAGAATTCATGGCAAAATGTCTGAGTGTGTAGAGGTATGAATTTCACAGAACAAGCTCTTCTCCTGATTAACAATGGGCATACAGGGTGAGGATGATAGACCTTATAGGCTGCAGTACAACACATTTACAGAAGCAAACTTTTTTTGCAGCAGATTTTAATAAATGGTGGATCATGACAAGTCAAAAATTACATTCAGAAGAGGAAAGTGCCTAACCATGGTATTGGATGTGCAGTAAAAAAGGGAATCTGGAAGAACTAGAGGGACAAGCTATGAAACTGTAAAAATTAAAACCTAAAGTCAGTCTTCCTATAAGCCCCTATTGTATTGCAGGAAAATATTCACAGCTTAAATACTAAACTTGTGATAACACAGAGGAGTGATCATTCAATATGCTAATTGAGTCATCCAATGAGAATCTCTGATAAAAAGCTGCTGATATTCATTCCTTATCACATGATCTTCAAAACATGAAGAGCTCCCTATTTAATGACACTGACAGCCTACCCTGTACACACCTCTTGCAGACACTTCTGTGAAGCAGTGGGGACAGATGGACTGGCAAGAAAATAATTTCAAGTAGATTGCAATTTTTTTGGTGTGTGTGTATACTGATATATATTTACACCTAGGTACACAATTATCTGTACACGTATCTATATATGCATATACAAAAGATTCTATAACTACTTAAGTCAGAAGCAACTTCAGTGTGTCCACAATATATAAATATACTAACATACATCTTTGTTCACATATACACACCATAAACACACCTGCCAGCATATCTTGAGCATATGGCAGCTATGTTAAAAGTTGTTTTGGTTGAATTCCATTGATGTGGAAGAAGCTGAAAATGTCCAGTTATACTCAATAGAGAAAACAGAAATCAGATAAAATCTGGGGTTAAATCTTACTTAGTCTAACTGAATTAATTATTCATAATTGAATCAACTAAAAAGAAAAAAAAAAAACCAGATAAAAATGCTTGTAGGCTTCTGTTTATGTTTTGAAGGGATAGTAGCAATATATGAATGAGAGATAGGAAGTTTAAGTGAATCAAAAACCTGTGAACAGGTGATCTAAGATTCTGCATGATACAAAATATGCCATGATATAACTGTACACTTTCACATTTTGTAATCTGTGGAAAGTGGAAAAGCCTTCTGAAGGAATTAAATCTGAATCACAACAAATTATTTTCATGGTTTCAGACCAATATAATTACCTTCTTGCTTTGTAGGCTTACCTTCTGTGGAATTGGTCTGACCTGTAAGTTCTTTAATTCACACAGTTCTTATTTATACTTATGGACAACACTCTTTGCCTTGGATGTTTGTGCTGCATGTATGACCATTCTGTTTTTTGGGGATGGGAGATATTTGCTTAAAGGAAGAAACTCTTTTAAATGGAACGAATATTCATGCACAAAGTATTCTGTTAGATAGTCATCTACGGGCAAGATTAAAATATTCCTCCTTTGTGCCAAATATGTATTTGTTCTCGTCAGCAGATAATATACATATATATTGACGATATGACTGCTTTGATTGTTGTTGTGATTTAACCTCAGTTGGCAGCCCCTCCCTCACCCACCACCCAGCGGGACGGTGGAGAAGTCAGTGGGTTGAGAAAAATACACTTTAGTAGGTGAAAGCAAAAGCTGTGTGCACCATGAAAGCAAAACATGACATTTAGTCAGTGCTTCCAATGGGCAGACAGGCAATCAGCCATCCTCAGGAAAGCTCCATCACGCACAGCAGTTACTCTGTCCTGAACATGAGTTCCTTACCCAGCACAGAGAGGAGGAATTCCTGTTTTTTTTCCTAGTTGGCACAAAATAGAGAGGTAGGTGGGAATCCACAAATGGCTGGCTCACTGGTCACCAAAACTTCGTGGTATTTCTATATTTTCACAAACAAATATATCTCCATTAATTGAGTACAAATTGCAGAACTTTTTTATTAATTAGTACTCAAATCCCTTTTTGCTAGTTATATTTCTTGCTTCTTATGCTAATTAGTCCACATGTGCAATTCTTGTCTCCATTTGAATTTGGGGCAATTTTGAGTAGATTGTCAATCAGTCAGTAGTAGCAATCACCCACCATCAGAATTACCTTAACTCCATTCTGCTGACTTCACTCCTGGTGGCTTTTGCCCAGACAACTCATTTGTCTTTGTATTTTCTTGTCTTTCCTTAAAGCAAAAGGTTAGCCAAGCATACAATGTTCACCATGAAGCTTTTTAATCATAACTGTCTGGCCATAGCTACTAATTAACAACCAAAATATTTGCAAGTTAAATTCAAATCCTGAGACTCTCAGATCTTGAGGAGCTCCGTGTCAGTTACTCAGCAAAACAAACTCCACCAGTCTCAACATCTCCACCTTCTTTCTTCTTCCCCTAAGCTGAGCATGAAGCCATATGATCTGGATATCCCTTTGGTTATTTGATATCATCTCTTATATCTGTGTCCCCTCCCGACTCTTCACATACTCCCAGATCACTTGCTAGTGGCGTGGGGTGAGGATCAGAAAAGTTCTTTATACTGTGCAAGCCTGTTCAGCAATGACAAAAACATCCCTGGGTTATTAGTGCTCTTTCAAACACAAATCCAGAACACAGCTCCATGCTAAGTACTTTGAAGAAAATGAAGTCTGCCCCAGCCAAGACCAAAGCAACTGGTTTTTTATCAGCACTGTATGTCTCTCCCCTTTCTTTTTTTTCCCTTCATGTGAATCTTTTTGATTGCAGAGATATCAATTTGGTTTGCAAAGAAAAAGCTCTAAGTTTTTGTTATGAATGTTTTGGGAAAACTAGTAATTAGTGTCATCTGAGCTAGTTTTCTCAACATTTAGGAGATATTTAAATTTTCATATATTCAAAGTAGGCTTAAAATTTTTCATTTTGATTCTCAAAAAAGAGAGAAAAGATTGCCACGTTGGACTTTTTTCTTCCCTTCTTCTACAGTCCTTAAAGTCAAATGCACCGTAGAAGACCTCAAGTCATGTGAATGGAAGACAAAGCAAAGATAAGAGAACATCAAGAAGGGGCACTTCTCTATTCCAGCTGTGTAGTATGAATAATTGATGTTATATTCCTCTTACACATACTTTTGTTATTATCTGGTCTTGATTTAATAATGGCAAAACAGCAGATTTTGTTTTTATATAAGCATGTGTTGCTTCATTTTTATACCAAGAATATATGAATGCAGGTGGTAGAGGATTGCAGTCAATTTTCATATTGTTAAAAAATATGTTATATTTATACTAGTTTATCTCTTCATGGTACATATTCCAAATCTGAAATTTTTGATATCTGGTACAGTGAACAACACTCTGTCTCTATCTATAATTAATTATGCTAACTTCCTATCTACCTAATTTTAGGTGCAAAGAAGAACAATTCCACATTATTATTTAATGTAATTGAAATAAACTTGCATTAATCATTTCTGGATTGCAAGGGCAAATATCACAAATGGCAAATAACCATTCACTTAAGAATAATTGCTTGAGCTTGATTTGGTATCTTTTGCAGGTGCACTGCAGTAGAGTTAATATAAACTGACACTACAACTATTCTCCAGAGTTTCCTGTTCCACTCCATAAATGGACAATATGGTATCAAGAATTGAACTTTAATGCCATTTACCATAAATGATATTACAATATTTGTACAAACTATTGCTGTTAGCAACAGGCTGAGGCAAAAAAACAAGACTTTGATTTCTGTTCCCTTATTTGTGTGCTGAGCAACCTTGTGAAACTCATTTTATTCTATTGTGCTCTTATTTACCCACCTCTCATGTAAAAGACTAATACATTTCATTTATATTATTAAGTACCTTAAAATCCTCATCCTAAAGGAACCACAGAAGTGATCTATTACTCTTTTATGATGTAATAGCTGAAAGTTAAAAAGTATAAGTTGTCCTCGCATGATAGATGCTAATATGTGACTCAAGCAAAGTGACAAAAGCTCCTATATTGTGGATTGGGGAACCATAAATGGAGTTCACTATCTCTCAATTGAACCAGACCAACAAAGTTGGTGGATCAATGTGTGGATCAGTGCAGTACTTCACAATTATCCAAACAATCCAAATGTCCATCAGCCACAGCAGACAATAAGAGGCAAAGTTCCAGTAAGAACTTTGGGTGAGAGCTTGGTGTGGAAAACTGAAAACTCTTCCAGAAATGATAGCGCTTTTGCAACCCTAAGAGCTAGAGTGAACAAAGTCCAGATTAGTTTTTTAACACATGCATTTTAGCAAAACTCTTTAGTTTTGATTAGAACTACATCTGCTTAGACTTCGGAAGGTAGCAGAACTGGATGGGGAGTGTAATTAGAATAATTTTGCCAGGCTCCTGGGAGAGGATCCTCAGGCACAGATCATGCAAGTTAATGGCAAAAGAGAAAAATGAAGCAGTCAGCAGAACTACCATAGAGAGCATCCCTACTATATTTAACAACAACAACAACAACAATTAAAAAAAAAAGAAAAAAAAGAAAAAAAACAAAACAAAACAAAACAAAAAAACAAACAAAGAAACAGAAAAAAAAACAAACAAACAAACAAAAAAAAACCTACAAAAAATAAAGGTGCCATTTAAAAGGGCAGATGAAATCCTGGATTCTCTTGAACTCCTGATGGAGAGCAACACTGCTGAAAAGGACTTGAGTGTCCTGGTCAGTGGCAAGATGAATATGGCAGCCAGGAGGGGCAGCTCTGTCCTGGGGGGCATCAGGCACAGCATCACAGCTGGGCAAGGGAGGGGATTGTCCTGCTCTGCTCTGAGCTGGGGCAGCCTCACCTCCAGTGCTGGGGGCAGCTTTGGGCACTGCAATATAAGAACAGCAGGCTGTGAGCACCAAAAGAGGGTCACAAGAATGGTGAAGGGCCTGGAGGAGAAGCTGTAGGAGTGGCTGATGCCCCATGGTCTTTTCAACCTGGAGGAGAGTGCGGCAAGACCTCAATGTGGTTTTCACCATCTTCAGAAGGGAAGAGAAGGAGCAAACAGTGATCTGTTCTCTGTGGGGACCAGTGACAGGACCAGAGGGGATGGCCTGAAACTGGGCTAGGGGAGGTTTAGGCTGGGTGTTAGTAAGAGGTTCTTCCCCCAGAGTGTGGTTGGGCATTGGAACAGGCTCCCCCGGAGGAGGTCATAGCACCAGCCTGACACAGTTCAAGAAGGCTTTTGGTCAATATCTGTGACTCCTGGAGTGTCCTGCTCAGGGCCAGACTTGGACTTGATGATCCTGATGGGTCCATTCCAACTCAGCTTGTTCTGTGATTGTGTGATAAAAGAGAAGGAATTTTGTGCCCCTCTTTTCCATCACTAGCAGCAGAGACACTCCTGTGTGTTACCACACAACATCACCTTCTCCATATGGATACCCCTTTGCTGGAATAGAAAACACTCTGTTTTTACCACTCCCCTATGTTGCCTTGGTTAAGGACATGGACTACTCTGAACATACCCTTTACTTTGCTGTGGGGTAAGGGAAGGAGAAGTGCATCAAAGTTCCTTTCTCTTTGCCCTCACTACCACCTTTTTTTCCCTCTAATCAGATATGCCTCCCAATTTACTATGCCGAATCATGGCACATGATACTAGCAAGGCAGGAAAGTGAGCTTGCTACTGTTCAGAATGCAGCTCTTTTTCCTGATATCAGGTCTGCTTTCATTATGCGAGGCTGCAGCTGGTGGTAAATAGGAAATAAATTCTAAGCCTGTGTAAGATAGACTTGAGACTCCTCTACAGAAAAGACTGCAAGATACCTGAGAAGTTTAGTAGCTTACTCTGCTATTTTGGTGACAGTATAGTAAATATCTTCAAATATTCTCCTCATCCCCCACTGCCATTTGCCTAGCTACCATCAGTATTACTTTTTGCCTGCCTGGGGTGGAGCAAGGCAGGGGAGAAAGTAGGGCAAGGTAGAAGAGCTGTGTGAGAGAAGGGAAGGAGATACCCAATACCCATAAAAAATTTGTTTTTAAATCCCTGGCTATCACAGATAGTGGCTGCTGCTAGCATTTAAGATAAGATTAGTTGGTGTTGTGCTATCAGCACCTCCATATTTTCCCTACAGGGACTCCTTCTGACAGGCTGAAGCTGGAGGCATGTCTGAGGATTAACACGAGCTAATGATTATACACTAAAGCTTTGGAACTGTCGGACTAATAGGATTAAGCAATACCAGATGCAGGTCCCCGTTCAGGTTAAAAATGCACTTTTTACATTACAAAGTCAGACAGATCCCTTTGAACATGCAATGAATATGGATGTTTTCAATTATCACAGTCTTCCAGGGCTATACGATATGGTAAATTAATCCCTTTAGAACATCGGAAACAGGACAAAATAGCCTTCTTGAAGCTGAAATCCCTCGTTTTAGATTTTCTTTCATGGGGATAAGCAGTGGTGCACCACACATAATTAATCTTATTACAAACAGAGAGAAAAGAGAAATGTATTTTAAAAAAAAAAAAAGGGTGGGGGGAAAGATGGCCAAAAACTTGTTTAAATATTTGAGAAACTAAAGGGTGGGGGAGGTGGGAAAACTTCAAAATCAACATCTCTTAATTAATTTCCACAACAGTGAAAAATATGAAGATGTTGTTCATCAAATTAGACTATTTTCCTGGCCTTCAGGCATCAGTAAAACAAAATAAATAATAATATTAAATAAAGTCTTTCAGGAAGCATACAATAAAAATACGATTTTTAGCAAAAGGAAAGGTCTTAGAACGCAATCAGTTCTGCTTTGAAGGGTTCAAACCTGGTGTGTTTGGACAGTAAGGTGTATCAAGTGGCATGAATATGGCTCCTTCAAATTTCTCTATAACATTTGCAGTTTCTATAAGAGAAGGAGGAAAGAGAGATAAAAAGAGCTTCTTTAAGGAAAAAGCAGAATGGTACCATATTCAAGCTGACTGAGGCCTCAGACTCTTTAAATTTGAATCTTGAGGGAAAACATGGAAGCAAAATTATTTGTCAGTAAAACGTAGTTCCAGAGAACCCTTGAAGTACTTGGTGGCTTTTGTTCTAAACAGACCTAGGCTTGAATGAGCACTAGCTTCTATCTTATTTGAAAGAATTTTTTTTTTTCAATCTGCATGAGAAAGACAGGAAAAAATAGGTCTTTTTGTAAAATCCAAATTTTGAAATTGGATTTGAAATTTGGCTCTTGAAATTTTTACCGTCTTAACACTTGCATGGGACTTGTCCCACTGATGATCAGCAGCATGCAGCATACTTCAAAACTGAATTTAGACTTTGTGTGCAGGTTAATGCCATTTAACTTACAGAATAATTGATTCTCATCTCAGAAATCAGTCAACTGTTATGACTTTGATTAAAGATAGAAGTGATGCCAAAGATCTTTCTCTTTTGCCATATCATATTCATGGGTTGGAAATCAATACTCTAGAACATGGTTAGAAACATGCATAAGCATGATTCGTGGTGCCTTTAGGAAAATAAAAAATAAGAAAGCAGGAGCAGATTGCTTCTGGAAGCAAATATCAGATATGTTGAAAACTAAAAGCAAGCCCAGACACCAGCTGGAATTTACAAAGATAATAAATACTTTAAATTCAAAGAATGTGTTATGTAAATTAATTTCCAAATTTTAATGTGCTTTATTTCTTACAAAAAAAAAAAAAAAAAAAAAACACCAACAATCAAAAACCAACCAAAGTTAATTTTTATTCCAGTTTATGTTGATTTCACTTGGTAGTTTACAAAAACAGATAATTCAATGCCTACAGCTCATCATACGAAAACATGCACTATGAAAACCCCAAACAAAAAGTGATGCTGAGAAAAGTGAAAGATTTCTACCACATTTAGCTGACACTGCAGCATACAGCTTAAGAGTTTGAGAACTTACAATGTCAGAACATATTTGCTAAGGGATAGAACCTACCTGAGGATGAGAATTTGATGGTCTATTTTTTTAATAGTTCCCTCTGCCTGTAGTCAAAAGGAGGCTATTTCTCCATATGTACTCAGGAACATGTTCATGTTTTTAAAAAAGTATAAATAAGACTACTATTTTTATTTTCAAGTACTTCTCAGACTGTGACTGATTTTTCTTGTTCTAACTTAAGCATGATCCTTCATCATCACAGGAGGAGAGATGAGAGGAAGGAACTTTTTAAATACAAAAAACCATCAGAACATGAGCATCAGCATATTAATCATCATAACTAACTGCATGAAGCAATTTCCATGTTTCTCTCTCTATAATGATATATTATTATGTAAATACAGGATGACATGATGACAAGAACTTATTCTGGAGTTTTGCAAATATTCCCCATATCCCAGCATTTTCTTCATCTGAAAGAGTGAAAAACAAAATTTATGTTCTCTATTCTGCAATTAGAACTTCAGAAAAACGTGGCAAACTGTTAAGGGCACAGACTGTATCCATCCACTGCCATTAACAAGAGAAAAGTGTATTGCAGCCAGACCCTTTCATTAAAAGTTTCTCCCTCTCTCTATGCGTGCAGAGGTTAGTGCTCTTCTGCAGCACTTATTGGCAATGAAATGGCAGTTTGGAATATGGATTTGAAACACTCTTGTCTTCCTAAAAGACAGCAGTTCAGTGGAAGGCTCCAGTCTTCTTCATCAGCTTCCTAAATGCATTTGGGGTCAGCTTAGTGTCAGTTATGATTCATCTTGTAAAGCTTTATCAGTTTACACTTAGAACAACAAAACTGTGCACCTCATCACAGTGACACACTAAGCTTAGTGGCACCTTTCAGTCAGGTCTTTGTAAAAGAGGTGAACAAATTAAAAGTTTTGCCCTATCCTCTTCTTTTTTCAGTTTGAAGTTCTTCTGGTCACTGTCAGAAATTATTTCTGCACTTTGTTTGCACTGCAGTTCTAGGGCATTTTTCAATGCCATTTGTGGGGCCTTAATCTTTTAACAGGAAATTTGCCTTTAATGACATAACTGAGCACAGAGATGTATTTCATTTTCTTAACAGCTCAATGGAAGTTGAGGCTTCTTTTTTTTCTTTTTTTTTTTTTTTTCTGTCTGTTTCTTTTGTGAAAGCACTTTTTTAAAGGAGAAGTAATTAAGCAAAGCAACAGCACTGAAAGGTATACAGTATGTGGGAGAGATGAAACAAAGCTTACAGTTATATTAGACAAAAATACAATCTGCATAAGGATTTCCAAAAAAAAGCCCTTTTCATAAAATGAGTCCATCACATAAGTGACTCCTTCAGTAAAATACTGCTGTGCCTGAAAGTCAGGGTAATATAATAATCTTTAATGTAATCACTTATTGCTTATATATTTCATTTCAGTTTCTCAGCCTGTTCTGATGTTTTCCCTTGTTTAAATTTCATCTTTGTTTAGCCAGAGCATTTGTCTTATGATTTGTTTTTTCTGTACCTATATCTGTACCTGTTTAAAAATTTTGGGCCTATTTTGGGGAATTTTATAATTAATCAATTAATAATTTTATCAACTGCAAAAAATAGCCACACTACAGAAATTGCATATTTAAAAGGAAAGGATTAGGCAAGCTTAATATTGTCCTCACACTGTAATTCCACAGGAAATTCAACATCACTGTAATTCCACAGGAAATATAGAAAAGAATGGAATATATATTTCTGCATAAAAAGTACTAACAGCCAAGGTACAGTCATAATTTTGAGCAAGCAATTAATATTATAGGTAGACAAAGCTCTCAGAGCAATTAGATCTAGTGTGAAAATCTATTTCATTCACAATATTCTAAAAAAACCCTGATTTCTTTAAGTTATGCTGATCTTCATAACAGTATGTGTGTGCTTCAGTTGGAAACTTCCTGCTCCTCTTCTTTACAGTCATCATGTATCCGAGACACTTCAGCTTTAGTTCACATTGTCTTTTCATTAAAATACTCTGTAAGTAAGCTGGTTTTAAATTATGAGAAAAAAAAGCACTGAAAATAGTGTTTCTGAGATAGAAACACAAACTGTAAAGAAATCAAAATTAGAAGTCCAAATTCGAACTCTCAACCCTAGATATGCTGCACTTCTTTTCCTTTAGGCCTAATGGGATGCCAACGCTCTACAATGAATTTAAAATATAAAGGTATTGTTTTGCCCCACCAGAGGGAGCCCATAATATTTCATGAATGAAAAAGGAGCACAATGACAAATGCATAGGAAAAAAAAATTAATGAAATTTACAGGTACAATATATAAATATATGTGTGTGTGTATATTTACATTTGCTTTGTATTGCATAGCTCGCCTGAGATCTTAATGCTG
This sequence comes from Oenanthe melanoleuca, assembly GCF_029582105.1. Lineage (NCBI taxonomy): Eukaryota > Metazoa > Chordata > Aves > Passeriformes > Muscicapidae > Oenanthe > Oenanthe melanoleuca. The sequence goes on from NC_079362.1 coordinate 41,550,426, forward strand.
AAGCCAGATCATCAGGAATATGATGAGTTTGACAGGAAGTGCATTTCCATGAAACAACACCAGGGACAGAGTGAACAATCAATCTCCAGAATCACAGAATCATAGTCTCTGTTGGAAGTGAGCAAGGCACAAGGGTCCCAGAAGCCCAGCTCCTGGACCTGCACAGAAACACCCCAAGGAACACACCATGTGCCTTTGTTTTCAGAAGAAGACTAGAGAGCAGTGTTATGTTGAACACAGACCAATTTGACTTCTATTTAACATCAATGCAGACTATGAATAAAATATTGTATTTATTAGAAGTTACTGAAAGAAAAAAGGAGTTGACTTTGACCTTTCCATAAAGGTTTTAGGGTCTTAGCTAAATTCCAGATGTTTGTTTTCTGCAAAGGTGCTACATTAATCATGTATCTGTCACTCACTTTGTCTTTCACATCAAAGACAGACTGTCAATCTACTATAATAAAGCAGGAAAAACTAGAACTGAGACTTGTATGTGCATGGGCAGTACCCAGTGGAGATGTGTCCTCCTTACAGGCAAGGTGAAGCAAGAGTTTTAGTTATTTCTTAGCACTCCTGTAATGTGGCAACCAAAGGCGTGAGTCAGGGGCAAGCAAATAAATGCTGATTGTGACACAGTAACAAATACTGACTGAGGTACCTTATTGCTCAGTTGCTCCTAGTAAGGTCACTGTCAAAATCTATCCTTCCTCCCAAAATATTTTCTTGTCTTTGTCTGTGTCTCAATATTTTCCTTACCAATATTTTCATGTGCAGAGAAGGCCAAGCAGAATTTACTCTTTTTGGATTTCTATTTTTCGACATGTAGAGTAAAAACTCTCTGCAATTAGTGTTACTTAACTTTTTCCAAGTACAACAGTAGGGATTATTTTTATTTTTATGCAACAAGAAAGTGACATTAAAATATTCTAGGCCTTTGGTGATTTCTCAAACAGAAATCCCAATGGTTTTAAATGCCCAGCAATTTTTTATTAACAGACCATCAGTACATTATAAAACTGACACTACTGAATTTTCTAAAAAAGATAGATCAAACATTGTATTAAGTAAAATTTCTTATCCCTGTGAAACACAGTCTTCTACTTTCCAAATAATTAGGTGTTACTATCAAATAAACACTCAGAAGATGTATTCTACAACATTTCATCAAATGTTTAAGTAATACTTCTTATTTAAAAATCATTCTCATTATCATAAATATCTGGTTTGTTTTGCTAAAATTTTCAGGCTTCTCCTGAAGTCAGCACCACTTCAAGGCAACATTAGATATTGTGCACCATTAGTTAACCATCAAGCCAAGTATTAAACAGAGATGAAGCAGGTGTATTTCTCAACTTCTAAAACCTTCAAATCCAAACTCACTTACAAAGTCTCCCTCTAGCTGTATTCAGCTCCAACCTGTTTATCATTAAATAACTCATTTAATTTAGTAAGCCTTTGGTTAAAGCATCATGTATCCCCTTCTTGGGCCTTAAATAATTGCCCATGGTTACTATTTCTAAATTAACTTCTCTAGCCCTTTGTATAGTAAAAGGCGTTTAAGATGTGCTATAGCCAAAAAAGATTTATGATTTAAAAGGCAAAAATAATGACAAATATTTAGATAGTAGAAAATAAACAGATATTTCTTCGCTCTCTGTCAGGCACCAAAATTAAGAATGGAAACTTGACATCTTGAGGATAGGTGGCAAAAACTGTCTTGCATGTTGCAGTGCTGAGCATCACAAAATTTCCTGTGAGGTGGATTGCTCCCAGACTGGATCTAATCTAATTGACTCACACCTAGACATTCCAGTTTGGTAGTTTAAAATAGGATTCATAATAGCCAGCACACTGACCTTATTACAGGGATCTTGGCTAATCATGGCAGTGGACATGCCTGGAGAGTACTCACACAGAGGCCTGATAGGAGTCATGCAGAGAAATAACTATTTCTCAGTAATGATTTGATTTAGGTTGTTCAGTCTGTCAACAGAGAAGCAGTTCTGGAAAATTTATTTTTCTACACATTTTTCTAGGTATCTGGGTTATTTCTACAGAGGATGGAAGTTTTTGAAATAAAACGTGTCCATCTGAAGGAGCATATGCAAGACCATAATTTGCCCATAAGCTTTAAGTTCTGTTGAAGTACAGGTCTAAATATTTACTTTTATGTTGTTGTCTTCCTTTCAGGCAGGAGGGAGTTTGACATACAGAATAAAAAAAGACTAATTTGGATTTTAGCAACTGACTTTAACAATGCAAGTCCTTTCTTCACGCGGAGTCCTGGAGAGTTTTACTTAGACCAAAACCCCATTTTACATACAGGTTTGTTCCTGAGAAGTCCTATATACTACTTATTCTCATTTTTGGAAATTTAATGAATTCTTTGTGCATATGTTTAGAGTCAACATCCCAAAGAGATTACCTCCCTTTTTAGGGCCACATTATGATGAATTCTTCAGACCTCTGAAAGGGAAATAGTCACAGAACACCAACATTTATGCCTGAGGAATATTCTTTGAAATTCTGCTTACCTTCACATCAGCTACCTAGTCCACAACAGGAGCAGAGTGCTTTTCTAAGGTCCTAGATAGGGAGCAGGACAAAGATTCCCTGCTCTTGAGTAAGACCCTTAATTGGGAGGGAGGTCTGAAAGGATCAAGACAGCTTGTAAGTATGAAACACTTTTTAAACTATAGTAAGTATTGCAGACCATTTCTGGAAGTCTTGTGCAAGTGGAATAGTGATCCTGGCAAGCTGGTGTTTTCATCTGAGGAGCCTTTTTTCTTGACACTGTCATTTGTTATCAAAGCAGGAGAAACTGCACAACAGTTCTTTTGTTTAGTTGGGGGTTTTTGCATGCAAAGGGAAAAAAATCACAATGGTTCTATTGCCAGAATAAGATGTGGATATTTCACATCTTCTCACAAAGCTTCACAGCTTCATCTTTGCTCATCTTCACATCACACACAACAGCAGCGCTTTGTGGCTTTAGAAGTCGTAAATGTTTTATATGTTGCAGAGAGATATATTTGCTGTAGGTAGTGGGGTGCGACATTAAGAAGATGGTGAAGTAGTGGCTTTGCAAAAACTCTGGGCAGCCTCATAAGCAGTAGAACCATCTCTTTGGATCACGTCAGCTGAAACTACAATTTGGGAACAAAAAGCAAAATGCATCTTGAATTGCATTATTCTATCGTTGGACAGTGAGTCTTTTTCTAGTCTTGAGTACTTTTCTTTTTTTTTGCAGCAGGAACAGGCAGAGACAATTCAAGCACTCCTTGAGCCCTTGCAAAAGTGAAAAAGGGTGTCTGGTTTATATATTGCATTTGCAATTCCAGAAAACTTCTGGCAAGTCTTTCCATAAAAGCTGTTAAGAAGCCAAGCTTTTGGACCACAAAAGGGATGGTCTTCCAAAGAATTTATGACTGCTTAAATTCTATTAAAAAAAGAGCAATAAAGATTCAATATTCAGTATGGAGGATGACTACCATGGAATTTCATAGCAGAGATTTTTTCCTAGGACCTGTGTTCGTAAATGATTAGGAAATAACAATTTGAAAAATTTTATAATGATGTACAGCATTTATTGGGAGGAAATGTAAAATTACTAAGGTTTGCATAAGAATTTCATAATTGAAAGTGGCAGGGGAAACCGGTTTAAATTAAGTGGTGCTGAATAAAAATAAGGAACAAAGAGAAAATGCGTTGTCTAAATTAAAATTTAGTGGAAGTAAAATGGATTTCTGAGCTAACCTGGAGAACTGTCTCAGAAATAAAATAAAAAAAAATAAACAGAATGCAAACAACTGCTAGGCAAAAATAGCAATTAGAACAAATATACATAAAAGCCTATAACAGTAGTTTAAGTTGTGTTACACATCTTAAAAAATATGAAACAGAGCTCAAATACACAGGATGACAAGAGGAGTGATCAGGCGTATGGAATGTTTTCTGTAAAAAGAGTAAGGAATGAGTCTTTCACTCTCAGAAAAAGATGGCCGAGAATTTGAGAGCTATCTCAAATCTATCACAAATTATTAATATCTTGAAGAAAACGAATAGGTATGGCTGTTCACTATTTCAGGTAGAGAAAAAGGAGCCAAATGTAATCAGCAACCAGAATTTAAAATAAAAAGAAGTATTTTTTAAAACAAAATATAATTGCTTTTTGGCATACATTGAAAAAATTATATCAACAGAAGAGGTGTGAGGGGAAAAAACAGTTAGGAGGAACAGCCCTGAAAACAAGATCAATGAAAACATTGAAGAAGAAGGATTAAGGGGTGTTGAGGGTGTGGGTCAAAGATTCCAGTGTAGCCCGTGGGAAAGACGGTGTAGAAGATTTTTCCTGCAGCCCATCAAGGACCTCATGACAGAGCAGGGAACAAAGTGAACAGAAGGATTGGCAGATGTGAACTCTTATGAACTGACTGCAACACTCCATTACCCATCCCACTGCTAGGGCTATGGAGTTAAAAAGGAAAGGAGTTAGTAATAAATAGGGTGAAGCTGAGACTGGAAATAAGGGTGAGAAAGGAGTTTCAGCTTTTTGTCTTTTTTTTTCACTGTCTCTACTTATATTTATAATAAATTAAAATACTTTTCCCTAAGTTGAGGCTGTTTTACCCAAGACAGTAACTGGTAAGTAATCTGTCTGTCTATATCCTGTCCTGGGTTACAATGTAAAGATATGCCCAAAGGTATGTATTCTATCATCTGCTGAAACCAGATGGGGCAGTGATCCTTATCTCCGTGGGAGATATCCTCTGCTAATGGGCCATCTCTTAAAACCAGAGGGGGCAATGTTCTTTATCTTTCCCACAACCCACCCTTCCTCCAGGAACTTATCTTCTGTTAATGGGCCATTAAGTCTCGCTGCATGACTGATAAAATCACATCATGTCATTGGGAGATGCTCCATCCGGAGGGGAGGGCTAAGCCTCTCCTACTTTGATAAAAACTGAGATTTGGAACGCCAAAGCTGCCCTTACCCACTGGTTTCTAGAGGATAAGAACTACCAGGATCACTGCTTTGAGAAGACCACTTCATCCAGACTGCTATCACCACGTGAAATAGCAGGGTGTCAGGTTGTATTCTAACTCTGTCAGTCCTTTTTTTTTTTTTTTTTTTTCTAAACTATTGCATGTATTTTATTTTTTCTCTTTTTTCCTATTAAATTGTACTTCTTTCTTGGAGTCTCTCACTGGATTTGATTTCAAAACCATTACATATCCATTACATACTTGGGGTTATTTTCTTCTCCTCCTCCACCTGGTTGAGGAGGGATATAGAGTGAGAGAGTGGCTGGATTGGTGCCCTGTGGCTGCCCAGAATCAACCAACCAAAAAGATCTACAAAAGATCTACTAAAAAACACAGATTACATGCAATATTCAGCTCAAAAAGTGTCCCTGGATTGCAGATTTCCAGCAAACAGAAAAGTTAGAAGAATGAGCTGAAGATTCAGAGTAATCTGTGTTTCTCTGGTTCCTTTCTTTCATCTGTAAGTGGGAAGTTTTTGTCCAATCAGTGAGGAATGGAAAACTGGGCTAACTGAACCTCAGGTGTGACTCAGTGAGAAAATTATTAGGCAAAGACCTTATACCTCAGCCTCACGTCTGAAATGTAAAATTTACCTTCCTCTTTTATGCAATGCAAACAATCAAATATCTCTGTAAGAACTGCTGAAATCTGATGGGAGGTTCAAAAACGTAGGCAAATAGAATAATAGATATGTTTGAATGCTTGGAATATGTTTGGAAGTGATTGTGTTGGACACAGTGATAGAAGGCGAAAGTCACACAACAAACTGATGAAGGAGTATATTATGTCTTAACATGAATCTTTCTAAAGGAAGCAATATCCTGACTCAGGGCTGGGTTTTTAAAGTATTTCCTTTCACATACCCATTTTTCTGCATAGCATAGACTCATAAGCCACTACACAAGGCAGCACAATATTGCCATAGACAGCTTGGCCACAGACATAACACAGATCTGAGATTCCAGTGAGGGCAGCCAGGGCACTGGCAAACAAATTGTCAAGGTGGAGAGCATAGAAATTCTCTCCCCACTCTCAGTAAAATGTGTAACAATTAAGTCCCCCTGCATTCATATATAATTCTTCTATAACTCAACCTCAAATACTTTCAAAGAAAGGAGAAAATAAATCAGTAAGGAAATAGACTTCAATGTCAAGTATTAAAGGGATAATTATAAACAATAGAAAGGACTTTTTTAATTATGAAAAATACCGTGACAGTATGCTTTTAAATCATATATAATGGAAAACAAGGTGAGTCACATAATCATACTCCTTTTGACACATAACAGTCTTCATCAGTGATCTTCATCCTGCCCCTGTGTCAAGCCTGTATAAAGGGGGCTGGCTCCCTGAAATATGTGAACATGTGTCTAATCTGGTACATTGAAACATTGAAAATGGTTATGCATTCACAAGAATCACAACTTTTGAAACCACTCAACTTACTGTAGAACAACTGCTTGTTAAGATTTAAAATATTCATTGAATATCTCTTAATTAAAAAAAAATAAAAGAACAGCATAAAAGATTGAAGACATCACAGATTATTTGGGATATAACCTAAAATCCCTTCAGAGTTTGCCCAGTGTAAGATGAGAGATCTATGTCCAGCATGGTAGTGTTCTGATTAGCTGAAATCTTCTTTGGTAAACAAAGACAGAATATAACCAATGGGGCTGAAGCCAAAATATTAACTTAGAGTTTAGGGAAAAATTTTGTTGTTGTTTGTTTGTCTGCTTGATTTTATGTTGTAACAATAATATTATTATATTGTTGCATGGTACAAATTCCATAAAACCTCCAAAGAGCTTTTGTCCCATAACTAAGCCTGTAATAAAGGAGTGGACTCGGTGTCCTCTTCTCAGTTTTGTTTTTTTGTTTTTGTTTTCGTTTTTGTTTTTCTTGTGGGGGCGGGGGTGGGAGGGATTGTTTGTTTGTGGTTTCTTTTGGGTTTGGTTTGTTTTTTTGTTGTGGTGGTGGTGGTGGTATTGTTTGTGTAGTTTTTAGATTCTCCTGATAAACCTATGGCATAGTCCAATGGCTCAAATCTACAAAAGAAAAACTTTATTCCAAAGCAAGCATATATCAAATAAATTACTACCACATCCTTTCAAGGCACAAAGGAGCCTGATAGAATATAACAGAAGAACAAATTGAACTAGGTTGCTTTAATATTTCTCAGAAACATTATTTATTATGCAAAATAAGCAATATAACAACATTTTATCAGGATATGACCCAACTGTCCTTATTTCCACTGCCTGACACCTAGGAATTACATGATTTATATTTTTGCAGATTAATGTCCTATGAAAAGGTGACCAGTTCCATTTTCTTACCACCATTCCAACTGAGCAAATGAGAAGAATTATAAAAACTCGTATTTGCTCTTTAAGGCTTCTGGGTAGTAATTTTATCTACTTTGGATGAGGCTTCATAAAGGCAGAACTTGTGAGCAGCACAGCTGCCATTGAGAAAACCTCACATCACTGCATGCTTAGAATTTCTGTTATTGTATGCCTTAATGGAGAGACAGATTAAATTAATTATTATCTACATGAAGGGAATTTTTATTCCTTTTCCTTTTTTTTTTTCCAGTAGCTTTTCATGACTTCTGAATGGATTGTGATTTAATTAGATGGCTAAAATTTTTTTAAAAAACGTAGGATAATATTTGCTGCTGGTAAAGGAATCTTGTTCAGAGAACTGGATGGACCCAGAAAATTACAGGGACTTTATAAAAGGAAAGGTTCATGTGATCAGTGATACAAGCAGCAGTGAGCAGTTTCTTCACAAATGAGAAAAGATCTCTGTCAGAGAAAAAATATGAACTGCCTCCATGAAGTATAACTTTTGGATCGTGAAAAACTGAATTTAAAGAAATATTTTCCTAGAAAGGTCATATATCTCTCAGTGTCTTTTTTTTTTAAGTGTAAAATTCTATTCAACATTTTTATCCCCTCTTTTCTGTAAGTCTATTTTGCAAACATTGTCCTCACCTTCCCTTTTCATTCTTCCCCCGCCTGTTCTAACTATGGTGGAATTTCTAACACAGCAATCAAACTCCTAGATGAGTCAGATTTGCTTATTGTATTGTACTCACCTATGTAAAAGAAATCATGTCATCTCTGTTCTCATTAATGTTAAGAGGTCCTATTAAAAATTCTGCTCTTTACTCCTTTTCTCTGACTGTCAGAGAGGGTTTCAGGAGTTTTGTTTTTCATTTTTGTTTTTCTCCCACTAAACATTCTAAAAACCAAGAGATAATGATTTCTCACCCTGTAGCTGTTTTAAAAAGTCACCCTGTATTTTACCACTTATGTTTTCTTTTTTGATAAGAAAAAATAAAGCTATTTTCTAACCACAAGCAACTCTCAGAGTTAGCAGGTGGTAATCCTAGGTTAAAGCCATGTTGTCTAATGTTGGAAACAAATTATTTATATGCCTTTGTGTCAATCTTACTATTATTTTATGTATTAAATCAACATAACTTTATAGCATCTAAATTATTTCACACTTATTTTGAGGATAGTCTTGCAAAGAGATTTAAGCATTGCAACAGGGATTTAGTTCAGTGTATTTCTATTAATTCAAAAATCACAAAAGATATATGTACATTTCATTTTTTTAACTGAGTGTGATATACACAAACTTATGAAAAGTTGCATGGATATTTAGGGCGTGGAATAAAGAATGCAAAATCTTAAAGACTATGCTTTGATTTCAATGAATAGAGAGTATGCTGAGGTCTGTTCCACTTTCAAAAGCATACATTTCTGAAAGTTTCAGAGAAAGGAGAATAGTTCATTTTGGCAGACATGGAAAAAAATTATATCAATACTGTATCTATTTCACTCTTTTCAACTAGGCGTGCTTTTGTGCCCTCCATAATGCAGTTCTAATACCTCCCAAAATGTTTGGTGGCAGTGATAATTAGAATTCTGAGCATTTACATTGTTCTATAACTTGTTGCACAGAGATGTGGTTGCTCCATGGAAGAAGTGCTCAAGGCCAGGTTCAATGGGGAGGCGAGCAACATGTTTTAGTGGGTGGAATCCCTGCCCACAGTGGAGGGGTTGGAACTAGAGGATCTTTAAGGTCCCTTCCAACCTAATTCCTTTTGTGATTCTGTGGGGTTTCAAGCCCCAAGAATTGCACAAAATTATTGACTGGAAAGATGTTGTGTGGGACACTACATTCACAAATATGCACTGATGATTCTAAATGACAGTTTTTGCTCTCTTTGAATGATGTCTTGTTCTTGAGCTTTGCAATAGGGAAAAACTATGTTCTTTGCTATTTCTTCCCTAACATTTACTATTTTTTTCAGTTTTTATCCTGTTTCTTCTTCTTCATTTCCTTTCTAAGATTAAAAAATCCTTTTTCAGTCTCTCTAAAGTGTTTTTCGACTCCCTTAACAGACTTCTCTTCATAATAATTTCCTTCATCTTTCACTGAACAATTTCAACTTCTCCAATATCCTTTTTGAGATAGGGAGACTTATATTGCTAGAAAATTGAAAATTTTAGTTGAGGGCCCTACTGCTATTTTCTTTAGAGTGATAACATACTATCTGTATCATTCCCTTTATAGGATTTAAAAGTTTCTAAAGACAAAAGCTGAGTAACAAGAGAAGTTTTTCCTTCCTAATGGCTGGGTTTTCTTAGTGGAATCAGATAACTTTAAATTGTCTGACAGACCTTCTAAACATGTAAGTACATTATAAGCAATGGAATAGCACTGTAGCTATGACTTGATGCAGTGCTATTTCTTTAATCATGTTCTGTTCTGTCTGTAGATGTTCTTAAAACATTATATAGAACCTCAATATGGAATCCTAATGGACTCTGCTACCAACACTTACAGACAAACCTCACTCTTTGCTTGCTTTCTTTTGTCTGGGATTTATCCATGATATTATATATTTTTTCTCATTATGGATATTGAGTTTCTATAACAGCCCACAAAAATGACACCTCTCAAATATTTTTACAAATTTCACTAAAGAATACCTAGTTATTCATCTTCTTCCAGCACTTAAAGAAATGCTCAAAGAATTGTATTAAGGGACAAACATGAAAAGTAGTTAGAACAAAAAAATCCCCTATCAGAGGATAACTTTCAAATTTTCAAAATATTTTCACTATGAAGTCTGCCATACAGGAGCAAAAAGATGAGATTGAGGGTAGGGAAGTGCCAGAAAATGGGACTTCTCAACAACCAGCACAGATTTTAACTCCTTGACTGTGTCCAATAGCTGACAGAAAGGGCTTGTGTGAAAGCAGTTGAACATCCCACCCTACCATAGCACTTAGTCAATGTCAGCAGGTTTCCACAGCACTGAATCCTCTTTCAAATGTAAACACCTGAAGCCCTAGTCTTCAAAGATTAAGAAAGGCCAACTCTTTCTAGCAAAGCTGGAGAAAGAAAAAAATCCTCTCTATTCTATTGCTTGTTACTGACCGGATCAGAGATTTTGGCAAATGGTGAGGTCTGGAGAAATCCTCTGGTGGCAAATGTGAGAGCAAAAGGAGCTCTCTCACATGAGTATGAGCAAAAGGAGGACCTACCTAGCAGACCCTTGCACATAACTCAGGTGACCCAGCACATTTCATCTGGTACACTTGGACATCGAGTGCCAGCAGCCTTGAACAGCCAGTAAACTACAGTTCAAATTAACAGGTTACGTGCTCTTTGAGGTCCACTCCAGAGGAAACAGCTTAACAACAGCAGGAAACTTCCTACTGACCACAGAAACAAACTGAGGCCATCATGTTATCTTACTGTTAGCATCCCCTCTGTACATTAAATACTTCGATAATTTGTCTTTCATGAAAGGAAGAATGTGACCATTTAATTTTAGTTTCACAAAATTCCCATGGCTTAGCAACAAAGCCTTTTTCTTCTGGGTTTTTTTTTTTTTTTTTTTTTTTTTTTTTTTTTTTTTTTAATTCTTTTTTTAGAGATCTTTCATCTTTTCTTGATTATTTATAAGCAGTTTAATTCTGAAGCTAGGAAGATGTTCAGAGAGGACTCCACTGAGTCATTCTAGTTTGTGAATCAAACAATCATAGAGTCATCTAGGATTGTAAAAGGCTTCTAAGATCACCCAATACAAGAGACAATACAGCACATCACCATGTTTAGCACTAAATCAAGTACCATATTCAAGGTTTTTTTAATATGTCCAGGGATGGTGACTTTCCTACCACTTTCAGAAGCGTGTTCCAGCACTTGGTAATTCTTTCTGTGACATGTCCAGGAGAAAAAGTGGAAAAAATCCTCAATATACCATGACTTTCCTGCAGTACTACGTTTTCATTTACCGTGTGTATTTGTACAAAGACTGCTTCAGGATCTGAAAGCAGATAAGGCTGTGTGCTGGTATCCCAGGCACACAGGTATCCCAGAGTCATTTTGCTATGCAAATAATAATGATGATAATAATTAATAATTATTCTGTTCAACTGGAGAGTTCCACTAAGTGGTAATCTTCTGTTTTGAAAGTCCAAATATTTTGTTTCTGCATGCTGCTAACTACCATGTAGAATGCTAATGGAAAGGTGCATGACCGATACTTTAATAATCATAACTGTAATCACATAAACTCTTATAAAGCTAACCTTTAATTACATTAGTTGATGCAGAAAACTGCTTGCAGTCAAAAATATATGTTAGGTGGGAATTAATTTTCAGTCTAAAACCTGAGCTTCCAGCATTTTGAAAGGGATAGATAGGTATAAGAGGTTTTATCTTGAAGATATTAAAATCCTTAAGATTTTGTGAAGGATTAATGTTGTATCAATGTAAGGTGTAGGGCTAATAGTGGATAAGTAAAAAAGAAAGGAAGTACATTATTATATTTAGAGAAGCAAAAAATTCAGTAATCAAGTAAACAGCTCGTCTTACAGATTAATTTAAATTGCAATAGCTAAATCAAATCAGTGCTTCCAAAAATTTCACTGAAGTAATTTAGTAAGTCAAGAAGTGGAATATTAAAAAGCAAAGGTACCAATGACCTCACAATTGAAATTTGGGCATAAGATAAAACCGACTGGATAGATGGATGAAAATATTGCAGAGTGGCATCTCCACAAAGGAGCAATTTGTCTAAGTCACTAAAAGACATGTGTGAGGTTTTAATGTTCCTGCTCTCCTCACTCATAGTGTCACATTTTGAGGCAGCTCTTTACTTTTACTCTCAAGATCATGCTGGAATAAACTGCCAAACATCTCTTACACCTCCATGCCATCTAATTATAGCCTGTAACACTTGAGAATGCTGACAGTGCTGAGCTATTGACTCTTGACACTCTCTGAAGCACTTAATTATCTTTTCACACAAGCCCCTTTGAGACCTGTCAACTTCTTTGTATTGTTTATAAAAAAGTTGCATATTAAGATTTCAGGATTGTGCACCTGAAGTCAAACCTGCACATACACATGGGCTATCAAAAAGGAGAACTTAATAAATGACAGGAGGAGAAATGAAAGAATTTGACTTGGTAAGACTCCTCAATTAAGTAAAAGAAGAAAAAATAAATGTCCCTTTGCAAAGATTCCTGGGAAAAAAATGAAAATAATTTAAGGCTTTGGACTAATTTTGCCAAAGATTAAAGGAAAAAAACCACCATTAGTTAAATGGCTTGTATTATTTATTCTTGTTTCATGACATCCAGGGTCAAAGCTTAGTCTCTTTCCAATGAAAAATGCATCTAGGCATCCCAGGTAAAAAAGAAAAAAAAGAAGCTAAATTTTTCAGGATCTCCCATGTCCCCCAGAACCCTATGAAATACTACTAAAATGTAAAGAAAATTTTCTTAGTTTAATGAAATGCTGCTATCAACATAATCTGAATCAAAAAAGATATATAAATTATTTTTAAGCATTTTAGAAGTTTTTCAATGTAAACTTGTAGAGGTTATCCCTCAAGTATCATTGGAAAATAAGATGTCATTCATGATGTCTAAACTCTTGTGAAACACTGACTGCCCCCCATGAATTTTGGGTATGCATCAACACACCCTTCAGGTGCACCAGCTTGATGACTGGATGCATGCAACACAGACTATATCACACCTAGGATTTCCTAATAAATTTGAAGGTTTCAACTCATTCATGTGATTTGACATCTCTCTTTCTAGATAACATAAAGTGTATATTGGCTTTGTAAAATGTTATCTTGAAAACAGTTATAAGCATTGCCACCCATACTCACAAAGATAGTGAGTTAATTAGTCTAGTAGTGACAGAATTCTGAGTCTGAACATGAAATATGTCTACCACAAGTCTTAACTATCACTTTTTGTCTCATAGTAAGGTAATTTTATTAGTCAGTATACCTGTGAAAAAGTAGCTAGTTACCAAACATTTTTCAAATTACAAAATCAACAGCCTCCCTAAACAATCGCATTTGAAAACACATAGAACTCTTTTTGAACATAAGCATTAATAGTAAATAAAAGTCCTAAAAAATAAAAAATAATAATCCTTTTTTTCAACAGTTTCTGTAAGACGTATTAGTATTTTCTTGTTATAAACACAGAATCAACCTTCTGGAAATAGAATAAATTGGAGACACTGCAGCATGTTATAGCATACACATATCAGCTTCCTTTCTTTATCACAAGACTTACTAATCATACCAATTATGTGTGTGAAATACTGTCTCATGCCTGAATTTGGAGCACTTAAAAGTTGGCATTGTGGTGATTAGCAGAAACAGCAGCAGCATATATTACATTTAGGAGGTGTCAGGGCAGCTAGGTTATCCTGTGGCAGCAAAGTGACTAAATGCCTGTGCAGACAACCAAGGGATCAAGCTCATTAAGATTTTTGTTACGTTGCACAAAATAGTGCATTCTGAAGAGGAATTGGAGGATAATAGATAAAAATATTTAGTTTGGGTTTTTTGCACCAACTTAATTTTGTATGTGTCAAGCAATCCCTTCTACTAAGTAAATTTGGAAACCAAGCTACACGAAAACAAGTTAACTTCTTCACTTCAAATAATAATTTCCAGGATGGGGAAACTGATGAACTTGAAATCTCAGTGCAATTATTTCCAAGCCAAATTCTTTGTGTGCTTCATACTCCTTAATTTATTTGCACTAAACAAGGTCAAAAAGACATATAAGGATATAAGAAGCAGTTTTACTACTGCATTCTAATTATAAAACAAAATAGAATATGGTGCCAATAGCACCATCAATAATTACAGTTTCTCCTTTTAAATTATTTCAGCTGTGGTTTGATGTCATGACTTAATGGAATCGTGTGTTCTCTGTGAAATTTGGTCCATCTCCACGTCCATCTCAGATGCTTAGTTCTTGATTATGAGCTGTCACAGAAGCTTTAAACCTTTCCTATCTACTTTATCCTTGTGTTTCCTGCAATGACTCCTAAACTGCTTTGGTGACTTGACTGCTCCTCTTACTGCTCAAATGATTGCTCTTTTGCACAGTTTAAGAAATTTACTTTACTGCTCCAGAGATTTTTTTTGTCCTCTAGCATCACTACTGTGACTTTACATTTATCTCTAACAGCAGCAATTGCATGAAATATGCAATAGAACACCTCTGTACTGTGAATTTTGCTTTACGTGTCTTGGCACACAGTGAGTGATATGTTGTCAGAGGACCTCAATTTCTGGATATTCCATGTTATATCAAGCAGCAGCCTATAAAGACCAATGATGTGTGTATTATATGGGATGGACATGCTAATTACTTTCTTCAGACCTTTATTTCACCCACCTGAACCTTTTTTCCTGCCAAAGTAAACATAAGTAAACAGAATTAAGAGGAAGAGAAAGGTTTGGGTAGGTCTCAGACAGTACCAGGAGAGGTTTTTCTTTGCAAAAATTTCACTGTAGTATACGATTATACAGTTCCTAGAGTTCCTTATAATTAAATTATAAGATGTCTTCTACTTTTAGTGAAGCTAGGAGTGGAAAAAAAGAAAAATCTTTATGGTTCTCCAGCCATTCACAGAGTCTATTTCATAATTCAGTTACAAGCAAGAACCACGGAACTGCATATCACAGATATTTATTTTAGAAGGTTATACATTCTCCATAAATATTTGCTGTGGGTCAGACTTCAAACAGTCTATTTAATTATTTTTCTTCAGTAATTGCCACTTAAACTCATCCTGAATATGAGCACTGGGGAGGAGGGGGGAAGAAGATGATTACCTCTCTTCCTGTATTTTGAAAAAATATTTAAGATATTTTTCTTTCATAATTAAATTATTCATTTTCTACTTTTCCATACTCTGTAAGTCCTAATCCTATTCATGGAGCAAGATGAAAGAACAATTAGTGACAATGTTCTTCCTCCTTGAAAGAGAAGCAGATCACATTTGAATTAATTCTGTTTTTCAGTAGCCCAAATTAGGCTTCTCAATTTTTTATAAAAAAGAAAAATCTCCTTCCAACAGAATTTCACATAAAATTTAGTTAGTTAGTTCTATGTGTTAGTTCTAGCTCTTTTCACTTGAAAGCAAAAACTAAGAATGCAGCATACATTACCCAAGCCTGAAAGCCTTGCTGTTGTATTACATCTGTCTCAGTAAGATTCTTACTTTGCATTTAGTAAAATGAAGACAGAAGACACAAATTCTCATCAGTTTTTCTAATGTTAATTCATAAGGAGAAACACATCCTCAGGGACATAAATCCCATCCTATGCTGAAAAGCAGAAATGAGGCAGAAGAGAAAGAATAAAGATTGAAAATTGCATACACTGTGCATTACGTAAGTGTAAAAGCATATTAGAGCAGAAACAACAAATCAGATTTACCCAGTTTTTCTCAAACTTGAAACACTACCTCATGATCCTTTCTGGAAGTAGAAAGTCTCAGCTTTATAGTCCAAATAAATAAATAGAAAGAGGACATCTTTCCCTTATATTCAACTGAGATGTAACCACAGTCCACACAAGGAAGCACCTGTCTTTCCTACCATAGTCTACCTAGGCGCTCTATCCTACACCATGCTTATTCTTCTGCTCTCTCAGCCCTCACAACTACAGCCTCTTTAGTGTAGAACAAGAAACCCAATCTCAAAGGCAATCTTAAAGCCTCAATTTTATCTGTACGTCAGGAGATATTTAGCCTCGTTGTGTGTTTGCAGACTGTCCTTTTTTCTATCTGCCATCCTCTGGTAACCTATTGAGCAGTTCATCCTTAAAAAAAAAGCCAACACCACAAGCACCCCCCACTGAGAGAAAAAAGAAAACACAAAGCCAACAAAACACAAAACAAAACAAAATAATTAAAAGCAAACAAACAAACAAACAAACAAAACCAACCAAACAAAAAACAAACAACAGCAAAAAAAATAGGGGAAAAAACGCCACCAAACCCCACCACAATTATTTCTTTGCAAGCTGGAAACAATTAAAAGAAATACCAGAAGGAGATGAACTTACAGTATCCTTCTAACAGCAAAAGACAAGGGAAACTCAATCAACTTCTGTTCAATACAAGCAGAAGTTGCAATTCAACTCTAAGTAACCAATGAGACAAAGAAAAGAAACGTGTCAAAGGAATGGTAAGAAATGGTAACTGGGAGCTGAAACTAGAGAGATATAATTTCTGTAGTGGAGGTAATTAAACAGCAGAACATTTTACAATATTTTTCAGCTTAAATCTTTATGGTAACTCTTGATGCTCTTAAAAGCCATCCTCAGGAAACTACAGGAAACTCCAAATTTGAAGCAGAAACCAATTGAGAAAATTTTGTGTTTTACAACTGCAACATCTGGCCTTGAAATCAATTACTTGCCATCTATTTTGCTTATCTATATTTTGTTCTATTCTTGGGTTGGCTGAACAACACTTTAGGAAAACATGACATTATCAATGCATCAAGTGCATTACACATAGTTTCATGTAACCACAGGGAAAATTACCTTCCACATGGGCTTGTGAAAGTCTTGAACACATTCCTTGTAGAGCGTAAACAAGGTGCTCTCAGGCATAGAGTGGTGTGTGTGCAGTCTGACTGCACAGTGAAACTTAGGAGAAATGACAGAAGATACATCTAGAAATGCTCAAGGTCTGTATTTAGGCCACCCAGTACCTGCATGGTTATCACGTGGCCTGCAGTTTCTGCAATACCTCTATCCCACAAATAAAAAGTAAATGTAATGAGAAACTTCAGTTTTTCAAGACTAGTCTTCCTTTGACCACTGCAATGAGGATCTATTTTCACAGAAATTATAAAAGAGGAAATACAAATCCCTTAATATCCCTGCCTGAAAAGTAACTCAGTATGTTTCTTTAACACATTTGTAGCATTTCTTTTCCGAGTATATTTTTTCTTTGATTCACTAAAGCACTCAAAACAGCCTAAGAGAAACAAATGAAAATAAATAAATAAATGAAAGAAGCTGAAGAACAGCCTTTAAACACAGTCTTGGTTTGCAGTTTAATGACCTTATGAAGAGAATAATTGTCTATTTCATCTGGGGACTGCTGTTTTTATGTTATATTAAATTAATTACTTACAAAAATATTGGTACTCCAAGACAAAATTGTGATTTTCCTTATAAAAAGACTAAATTTTTATTAGTACAGACATATGGACAAATTTTTCTTTTTTCAGGTTTTGATTATTCTTACTCCAAATATTTGCATAGAAAATAAACATAATTCAGTTTTGACCAGAAAAAGACTCTGCAGGGAAATTATTTGAATGCCAATCTTTTAAAATATGCACTTCACACAATCATAGATTATATCAAAACATGCAGAAGAGGTACAAAATCATTGACATTTTTGTTTCATTAAACAAATTAATGTGAGCATTATTTTGTGCTTTACTCTGCAGGGTTTTTTTCTTATTATTCCTAAAAAATGCATTTTGTCTAAACTTTTAATAATTACAAGTCACATTTGTTGGTAAAGTTACAACAAGTAAAGAAATAATTATAAAATTATGATGAAAAAAATAAAAGCATAACAATAATAAAAACAATTAAACACATCATGGTCAATGAAAACTAGAGTTTATCAGGGAGATATCTACCTCACTTATGACAAGAATGACTTATGACTTTCAGCTCTCTGAACTTGATTTTTCTTCAATAAAAATGTCTATTAAATGCTTAACATCTTACCTATTCTTACTCCTCAAGTGAATTACAGATTTTCAAGATATAGAATTAAATTTAAAAAAAAAAAAAGGAGGGAGATAGTTTTTCCATTAAAAACAAAATGCAGGTTTCTACATGCATCATGTGGTATATTTAAAATTTTATGACTGTGGTCTTTGAAAATTAGGTGGAAAGTGAAGTGATGTAAATTTTATCAGCATAGTCATCCTTCTGAATATGATAAAAGAACGGGCAAAAATTTTCCCTGCCCTTCAGACAATTTCTAGTTTTAGAACTGATATAATTCAAGGTGAAGTACCTGGAGATTGTTAATAACTTTTAATGCCACTATGTGTTAATTCAGTGAAATGCCATGCTTCAAATGGTATTTTTGAGAGCAGGGAATGTTCGAATTTTTAGAATTCTTCAGTTTTATTATTTTCCTTCTTGAGAACAAGGACATTCTGTATATGCTCCAGGAAAGATTAATCCTGGCAAGAATTTCTTCTATGTGCAAGAGACTATCACTAGCCTTAAACTTCAACTGAGCCTTGTAAATAGACTACATGCCCAGAGGAGAACTGAGATCTGATTTGTGCAAGTCAAGTTCTTAAGTGTGTGTCTGTGTCATGGTTTGGGAATGGTTCTCCCCAACTCAGTGCTCCCCCTGAAACTCCCTAAACCACACCACCTCTCACTATTCCCTCCCCCAAACCCCTTATTACCTCCCCTTCTTCCTGCAAGTGGCTGTAGGAGAGGATTGGAGGCACAGATGGTGAAGATTATGGGCTGAGAGAAGAACAATTTACTGGCAAGAACAATGAGATAAGAAAACCAACAGTAACAGCAACAATACTAAGAACAAAAGTGTCTGGAAGAGAGAGAATGATTCGCACGCATCATCACACTTAATCAGAGGAAACCATTTCTGCACTGAAAAGTCTCACCCCCCCCCACCCCCACACCAAACTGTGATGGGGTATAGAATAGCCTCTAAGTCCTGGACACGGCCTTCCTGGGTGGTGTGAACATATATGACTCTATAAAGCCATATTTTTATCCTCCTCAACTTTTGTCTAATAAATGTCTTTTGAAGGGGAATTTGTCTGAGGAGTGGCTGAGGTATTCACAGACAATTCTTTTACTCAAAAGGTACGTAGTGCAATTATGCTGAAATACGTGACACACAAAATGACATTTTTTTTTTGAGCAGTGTTCTTTTAATTACATTTATTGGAGGAGTATTCAGTAATTTACGATACTACAAGAATTTGTTTCACGCTTTCCTAACTGGATAATTACACGTGCTAGAGCTATGGAATAAAATGGGAGATCATTACTTAATGGGAAATTTTGCCACAAATTAGTATTACCTTTAAGAAAGCATGATTCTTATTTATGGTACTAGTAATTAATTAGTCTTTCACAATTTCTCATCAGAACATATATATACAAAGCCAATGTAAGCAAACCTCTCAAGGAAATTTGACAAAAATTGCTATAATTTCACTGCCCTGAATTAGTTACATAATCTTTAGCATCATTTGAAGACCCATCATTTTTCAAAATGTGAAACTGAAATATTTGCACATTTCACTTTGTGGTCTTGCATGCTAGGATGATAAAGACTTTCCTTCTTTTTATTACGTGATGGTTATCCACAGCTGATGCTAATTTTGACTAGTGCATTTGCAAGTATGTAATTGCAGTGACAGCATTTGATTATGGCTATGGTCAACGAAACACCATTTAAAAAAATATTTGCCTCAAAACCTTATGTCTGTTTTACTCAACAGAGCATTCTATTATCTCCAAAAGCCATCTTGCCTCCAGTTTCTTTGACCCTGTAGCATTTAAAGCACAAGCAATAGGGCACAAAACTTCCTGATGTTCTTACTTCTCCACATTAGATCAGTGGGTATATACTGTTACTATGATAAATTTTCTGCTTTATTTCAAAGTATATTCAAAGACATGTAAGCAGCTCTTGAAAATTGTGATTCAGAAACAGAGCAATACGATAGGCTGAATTTTGATAAGTCATTTATGCCAACTTATTCCTAATGACCTTTGTATCTCAATCCCTCTACCACTTGTATTATGAAGACATCAAAGTTTATGTAAATAAGATATTTTTTATGATACTGGTATATATGGACTCAAATGGAAACATTAGATGTAAATACAAAGGACAGATACATATTTCATCACTTCCATTGACCATTAATTTCTTTGATCTTAACTTTTTTGCAAGGGAAATTTGCAAATTTCAGAAAAGAGTTTCACATCCTACCCATTAACTCAAGATTTTAAAATTGAAATCTATGAACATATATATGCTGAGAAGTGTATTTACAGCAATGTTCTCATGTGAGTGTGAATTTACCATGACTGAGTGTGTCATGTTAGCATATATCTTTAATTCTTAGGTCTTTAAAGCAATGATTACTTTTCATTATAAATCAAAATTCAGTAAAATGTGTCAGAAATAAGCAGATAGCTATCCCTTAAAACAGGTCTTTAATTGCTTCTACTTTGATTTTTGACAGAAAATAAAAAGAAAAATAAAGAAAAAACCTCTCCAGAAATCATATAACTGTAAGTGGCAAAAGTGTTTTGCTCTATAAAGTCAGGTATAGTTTTGTTTAAAGTGTTTTCCTATACAAAGTCACATATTTAGTCATGTAACTAGAAGGAAAAGTTTGAAAGGCATCCATTTACAAACTTCTTTGGAATTTTTTGAGGAAGAAGACATGGATGTATTTAATAATTAAAAAAAATCCCAAAAGGTAGAGAAGAAAATAACAAAGAACATGGAAAATAGTACTCTGGGGATTTGATTCAATTCCTTCTTTGTAAGAGTTGCTCTTTTTGAGTGAGCACAGGAAAGGAAAAGTATCCTGTTTTCTCTGGAGAATTTCAGAATGGTTTTGCAGGAAGAAAAAGTTACTGTCTTAATTTTGTTTGGCAGGTGAAATATTGTTTACTGTATCTGGAAAGAAGACTCACTTCTTCCAGGACTTAAAAAAAAAAAAAAAAGGTAATAGATTGCATTAAATTACTTCTTAAGATAATTCTACTTCAAAAATAGGTTGTCCACCAACATTTTTGCCAAATAATGACAATTAAAAACTGTGAGAAATTATTATTTTCCAGTGCAACTCTTCCACAAAATAATTATAAAAAAGGTGATATTTCTGGAGTCTTCTCAGGCTTAAGTAATTACATGTCATATTGAGCAAGGCATATGTATTATATTCTTAAAAAAATAAAGAGGTGTTCAGGGCAATTTCTAGATTGCTATAATAGAAAGCTAGGAAAATAACCACTTCTATATAACCAATTTTATTTGGTAATTATGAGAAAATATTTTCAGTGGAAGGAAGTCCAAATGGATCTATAGAAATTTGGTACATATTATTTTTTCAGTTTTTTAGGTACCTCTAATTACCTGGGCAGCTCGCTGTGCATGAAAAAAGACAGTTATATTAGCTTCAAAAGGATAAAGTTCCCTGATAATTTTTTTCCTAGTTGACGTGGTCTGAGGAATTCTAAGAGATGTCGTAGTAACAGAAAAGATGGAATAGAAATGATTATGCAGACCTGCTGTATGGAAGCAGTTCCATGAAAACAGAATTTAGTTTAGAGAGAAAGCAATCAAACTAAGTTAGTCAAATTGCAGGATGCAATTTTTTACAGAAGAAAATATACAGGGATGATAACTTTCAATGCAGCTTATGCTGGTCATATCTTATTCTTTTTTTGCTGTGATCTCATGGCCAACTCCTAATTTATCATCAAGTGCTCTGATTTGAAAGGCTAAGTAGAAATACCTAGTTGGGATACCATGAAGTGATCACTTGAGATTATATGCATGAGGAACAGTTAGTTCCTAAGGAGCAGGACAGAATGGTTGTTGTTTTTATGTGACTAAGAAAGAACTTTTGCTGAATGCATCGATCTAGGTTGTGATATTATAGGTAAAAGAAAAAGAGGTATTTTTAAATGCTTTTTTAATTAAACTGTTATTCTTTCATGTTGAGACCCTCTGAAACACCACTGATGAATCCTGGCAATAGACAGAATGGGAAAAAAAAAACTAAACAACTTTAATTAAGCCTTAGATCAGCTTGAAACTGCATCACGCTAAAGACTTTCCTTTAAAATGTTATCATTGTTTAAATAGATAAATAATATCATATCATAAATACATATAATATATAAAATTAACAAGGTATGAGAGCCTGCTTACCAAGATTTACCCATCTCTCAGAACTTTCTTAATGAGGCTTTTTATTGAAATATTGGACAAGCCAAATAATTTCAGCACGATATTTACAAACACCTTTCCTGCAATCATAGTCTTAAGATTTCTTTTAAAAATAAGCTGGAACAGACATTTCTATCTCAAAAATTTTCACAAAGATCCGTCCTTAAAAAACCTTCCATAATTTTCCATAATCCAGTTGAAGGTTTTCAATATTCATGCATGGCATCCCACAACCCACCAAGAAGCCTACCAGAGGCTGTAAAGACTAACTTGATAGTTGTAATGAGTAAGTTGATTTGGAGGTTGGGTTACCAATGTCACACTTCCACATATACCCAGACTGACTCACTAGATTTCCAAGAACCACCAGGCAAATTCAGCGTTACCATCTGCCTTCCAGATCTATTGTACTTGCAAGTCTCTCAACAGCTACTGTTAAATTAGTGTATCATTCATCAGCTATTTGTTCAGTCAAGAAAATGGATCTACATTCTAGGGATTGAAGGAAGTAAATTAATTTATTTACCTGAGCATATTTATTAGTTTATGTTGTATGAATAAATGCTGCACCCATTTCCTGTGAATCCACCTTTCTTCATTAAATACTTGTGTGTCTCTTCTTATTTCCAAGGCCAAATTATTCCTGTGATGTACTGCCTCAAAGAGGAAGAAAATTAGCAGTAATAATTTAAAAAAGTAAATGTTTCAGTGGAGCAATTAATGATAGAAAAACTGAAAATATTTTTCATATTGACTGCATACAGATGCAAGAAAATCTTCCCATTTACACCAGCTCAAAGATTGCCTGTAACTGATGTTTAAAAATATAATTGTCTCCACAGTTGTCTTGATTTTGCTATGAAGACTGACAACAGAAATATTCATGTGGTTTCAACAGAATTTATCTTGGAAGAACTGTGCATTCTAATTGTTTTCACACAATTCACTAAAGTGTATGAAAATCTGAGGCAATGAATATGTGAAAATCATAGTCCAACCTTAGGGAAAAGGATAAAAACTCTTCTTCAAAAATAAATTATTCTCAGAAAATATAATTTATGACAATGACTTTTGACTTAACATCTATTAATCTATTTGATGCATTCACTAATTCTTTAATGAGAAGTTCAAAATAATGTAAAATATGGTAGCATATATGAAAATACATGAGAAGACAGAAGATTCAAACCTTTATCTTGTTTCACATTTCTAGACTAAAATCTGATCTGTGAAAAACTGGAGCAAGTGTGATTAAGCACTACTTAATTATGGAACCATGGCACTCACAGACTGCTAAGACAAGCTTAAAAAGTGGGGAGAAGTCTAAATTCAGACAGTGTACATTCACCTAACTGATTATGAATCCATTAGAACAACTCTGAAGCTTATACATGAGGTAATAAATTTCAAAGAATAAAAAGAGGAGCAAAGGCAAAGTCTTCTTATGTCATGAAATGGAGACAAAACTATGTGGTCCTTCCCTTTCTGACTAGACCACATGGAGGTAGAAATAAGCAGCAAGGACCCTTTTTGTCAAGAGATAAATGCTCCTGCATTTCCAGGCCTGAACAGAACTTCAATTTTGGATACTATATAGCATTTTTGTGAGTGACCAGTGAAAAATTATATCCTTATATGGATTTCCATCCATCTCTATTATATCATTGATATGTCTGTGTATGGAGATGTGTGCCCATGTCTGAAGACAGAGTTCTTTAATTGCTTCCTAAAAACATTTTCTATATGTCAGGTGGGCATGAAATTGGTTAATATATTATGAGCTGAAGATGTCTTTCTTAATCCAGTACCTTTGATTTGATTCCAGACTTTTTGTTTTGTACAGTGAAACACAAAATCTCAAAGAAAAGAGGATCAATGATGGAAAGTGTCAAACTAGAGCTGTTCTAAGGGCCTGAAGGAATTTTCACTTTCTTCGGGGAAGATGTCATGTGCAGAATGCTTGTGTGAGTCCTACAGACACATACACTCACCTATTTGAATTAGTGCACTGGATTGACTAAAATACTGGCTGAGATTTAACATGCTGGTCAGTTTAGGATTCCAAAGCCCCATAATGATTCTTAACAAAAATGTGTGCAAAATAATCTAAGCTTCACAGCATGATGAGTGAACTTCAAGGTGCTTATTTAATGCTTTTAATGTTTTGATTTATTTATTTTATTATTAATTGTGGCTTTTCATTCTGTAGATTCATCATATGTGTATTTAATGTCTACTTGCTCTTTAATAGATTCCTGGAAAACACATGCACTTTCTTACTCCACTGAACTGCAAGCTCTGAAAGCACAAGTTCACTCAGGTATTTGTATTTTTTAGGCCCTGTTTCCAAATCAATTCTGACATGAAAGTGTAACTAATTCAAGGAGAACTCAGGGGAAAGTGCTGCCAAATGATCTGGAAAGTCATCATCACATTTTCCTTCCTTAACAAGTAGAAAGAGCTGTTAAATTTTTCAAACAGCCATACCAGCACCAGGCAACCTGAGATGACTCGTCATGCTAGAGAAAGACATGTGAGATTAGATTTACTCTTGGAGACCTTAAGTCTACTCTTACAGTACTGCAATGAATCTTTTCACAGCTCTGACTGCTGAACTTGACATAGTCTTGTGAAAAAGCACTAGGTCAGATTTGCTTTGAGGTTTAGTTATCTCTGCAGACCACCGGGCTCTCAAGAGGAAGGTGGGAAAAATGGATGGGCTCATTCAGTATCCTCATCTCAGAGCACCAGCTGACTTTGATGTCAGAAAAGAGTAAAGAACTCGCAAATCTTTAGAAATACTTAAAAATTCTTATGTCACCTAAGACAGTCACAGTAGTTCTCAATCCTACACTTCTCTTCCTAAAGAGCTGTGTGTGCTGTGGAGGAAAGCAGTTATGCTGAATCCCACCAGCAGCTGCTTCCTGTGACAAATACCAGACTGGGCTATTGAAAGCCTTTGACACTCTTGCAGGGCCAGCCCAGCACCCTCCCTTGTGTCTGGACACTACTGCTGGAGAGAGCTCTTTGATTTTAAAACCCATCATCAAATGCTGCCTCTGGCACATTTTGATTCTGAGCAATTGGATTACTGAACAAGACCCAGCTACAGCCTTTACTGCCATGCCATTTATGTAAAAAGATTGAACTTGACTTAGGAGACTATGAGAGAATTTTACAGAATCTCATGTCTTTGGAAGTTATTTCTTCCCTCCCTCTTTCCTGTTATTCATAGAGTCAACAAGACACACACACAGACACAAAAATCAAACTTCCAAAAATCAAGAAAATATAAAATTTAAACAAGTCAGACTCTCTCTGTCAAAGATAAAGGGAGCAGCAGAATTTTGGAGCACTGCAGTAAGTTCTGGTACTGAGGTAAAGGACCTGAATGTGATCAAAGGTTGCATTAAAATGGCTGGCAATAAATATAGGTAGAAAAATCCTTGTCTTTTTCCTTTTGTCAGCTGTGCCCAGCTCAAGGGTGGTCAGCTGTATTGACCATCAGGTGAATAGAGTTTTTATCATGCACACTGGTTACATAGTGATTAGCTATCCCTGCTTACTTGATATTATTACTGAAAAAGGAATAATATTTCCTTTATTTTGCAGATAAAATAACAGAATAAAAGAATACATATGTATTCCTTTATTTTGCATAGTTGAACCTCTTATAGGAAATCCTTACATGACCATTTAGGGATCTTCTTTAGTGGTCTTCAGCATCCACTGTTGTAACATTTTAGGTGGTCATTCCTTGACCCCAGCTCCTGAGTAAGCACAATCCTGTCTTTTTGCATGACTCCTGCTTTTTCAGCCTTACAGACCTGAGCTGGCATCCTGCTTGTCTGGGTTCCATCCCTTATCTGCTTCTCTCAAGCTGTTTTCTTCTGCTGTTCTGTTCTATTATCCTGCCAATAGAACAACGGGAAGCAGCACCTAGGTGTCCCAGAGAATATTTAGATTTGATATAAGGAAAAATGTCTTCTCTGAGAAAGGGCTGTCAAGAACCTGAACAGGCAGCCCAGGGACATGATTAAAATCCCATCCCTAACAGTATTTTAAAAACAGGTATGCTTGGTGCTTAAGGACATGGTTTAGTGGTAGACTTGGGAATGCTGTTTTTCCAACTGGATCGTAAATGTCTTTTCCAAACTAAACAAATATTTGATTTTATGACTTTTTAAATGAAAAAAAATCTATATTCTATTTATTAAATTTGGCTTGGCTTTGTATTTTCCTTTTCAAAATTATCTTTTTTTTTTTTAAATGGTTACTACATTCTTTAGTATGTAAATACCTAGACTGTTAACACAAAATTTGGGACGTGCTCATAATTCAAACAATGCAATAATGCAAGCATTTTAAAATCTTTTCTCTTTAGGGAAAAATTATAAACCTTGTCCATTCAGCCTTACACAACAATCACAACAACTGATTCAAGTGAACTGATAAATCTAATAAATATTAAAGAATAATGATACATTAGGATCTGAATTTGCAGTAAATCTCTGTTGTCTTCTTTCTCAATTACATGAAAAAGAATTTTTTTTTCTCAAATGTTTCCATTGTTTTGTGCATGCATTCATATACTCAGATTATTCTTTCTATAGTAATGCAGATCTAAACCAAAGAAGGTAGATATAAAAAATAACAGGGTCAGAATTTCTAGGTAAGAGGTCTTGGATCAAAGCTCCACCTAGCCTATCATCCCATCAGTTTTCAAGCAGGAGCTGTCACAGAGGGAAAAATAAAACAAAGAAACCATCTTCATGGTTTCTGGTGACAGCAGTTGAGACTTTGATAGTTCCTATGTTTAATGCCTATCTTGGACTTACATTCTATCAATCTCTCTGATCTCTTTTGATACCTACGTACATTCTTAGGCACTAACAGTATCTGGAGCACTTAATTCCACAGAATATTCCTTTTCTGCATGATTTTAATTATTACTTAACTAAAATTTTCCAGCTTGTATTTTGCAGAACTTCTATTTATTAATCAGGGTGGATTAAATATTTTACATGTGTTATTTTATGTTATTGCCTTGCCATAAAACTGGTCTCCAAATAGTACTCCTTCTTCGTACAAGTTCATTTTTTCACTATATATATTTCTGGGACAATGTTTAGAACAGACACAATATTTGGATGGAGAGACCTGTAGACCCAACAGTTTTCTTTTTTAACAATGTCAGGACTTTCACTTGGACCTATCTTGGCTGTCCCATTCCTTAGTTTATTACTGAGAAATAATGTTATTCCAAGTACTTGAATCTATTATCTTGTCCTTAAAGGGACTTATATGTACAATTATACAGAGACATTGCAACAACTAATCTGTTGCCATTATTTTCTTTCAACCAAGAGGTGGGGTCATCACAGCATTTCAAGAAGAACTCTTAGCAATCTACACTATCTACTTCTTGAACTAAGATTGCAGTAAGATTTATTGAACATGAAACTATGGGGGAAATGGCGTTGCTGGCCTCATTTGAAACCCCCTTTAAATTCAAATATATATTTAGTAATGTTGTATGAGTCACAATTGAGATTTTTCTAAGGGACAAAAGGGAAAGAATATTCCAAATAGTGAATTTTAAAAATTGTTATCACTTCCTGTAATGAATTATGAACAGCTACCAAAAGAATGCCATTTCAGAGCTGCTATTTTGCCTGGAAACTTTTCAGGAAATATAAAAAGAAGCCACAAACCTTTAGAACCACAAAAATAAGATGTCTAAAAATGCTATTTATTTACTACTTTTGACTTTACTTACTACTTCAGACAGCTGAATAATTAATTGTGTAGGCACTGCAAACAATCTGTTTTATTATTTTTCCTAAAGTCCATGGCAATTCTTACTAAGATGTTTCAGCTTATTGGGTCAAGGCTTGTAGTGAGAGACTTTAGCTTGTGCATTGCTGATTTGGCTGACTGTAATCACTTCAGTATAATAGGTCAAAGTCAATGTATCATACCTTCTTATATCCACCTTTAAGGGAAAAAAATCCCAACAAAATACCACTATTCCCAAGAACAGAAACACTGATTTTTTCTGGTGTGTCTTTCAAGTATTTAAGCCATATTTCAGACTGCAATTACATTATTTTAATACATTAGGACATGGATCACCAGTAAGGTGTTAGATAAAAGGCAAAAGTCAAATATGGCATTACAGTGCTATTCTATGTACTTGCATTAGCCAATACCAGGAGAATTTACAGATGTTAAGCTTAACAATTATATTGTCTTTAAAATAATTGATACAAGGCTCTGCTTATTTAAAGTCACACAAATTTTCCTGTTTATTTCATTACTTACTGATGAAAGCAATATAAGTAGCCTTATAAATTACTTGGTGACAAATGACATAATAATTTCCACTCTCCACTGTAGACATGGTATTCCCATTTGCCAAACACAACGGCAATACAGCCAATCTTCTAGGATCATGGCAAATACTTACCCACATGGACCCTTGGTAGTCCTACACCAGGACAGTTACTTAATCTAGACAGCAACTATGAAAACTTTATACAGCTTTCTCTTCCCTCTCTCTTGGGGTGTCACAAACTATTGGGTACAAATGTCTCTTTAAAAAAAAACAACAACTCCTATCCGTCTGTCAGTCAATTGTGGCCAACAGACAATCACCTCTTGCAGAGTGTAGCTTTGCTCCTCAGTCCTGAAAATACCAGGACACCTTTCATCATGTTGTTTAACATTTTACAAATGAACTGGCCTAGAAAACACGCATGCATAGCCATTATATATTTGCCCTCTAGGCACAAATATGTATATAGCAGGATGTTCTGTGGATTCTAGTGTTTTGTATTTCAGAAGTGATGCCTATATTTCCTTCCAATTTCCCTACTTATAGGAGATAATTTCTCAAAATCAGTGTGTATTTAAAGGAAAAAAAAATTAAGCAGC
The DNA here is from genome assembly GCF_029582105.1 of Oenanthe melanoleuca. NCBI lineage: Eukaryota > Metazoa > Chordata > Aves > Passeriformes > Muscicapidae > Oenanthe > Oenanthe melanoleuca. Next base: position 41,579,781 of record NC_079362.1, read on the forward strand.
ATCATAAATCATTCAGCAAACACCCCAACTCTATTCATAGCCATACATATGTTGCCAGTAATACAGATAAATATAGACTCATAGAAATACACACACAGACTTTGAGAAAATATGCCTCTAGACAGAAACATATTGTGCATATGCAAATAACTGTCTGGCACTGAAGCTTTGCCCTTTAGCATTCACTTAACTGTATCTCTTTTCTACGCCTGCTCATTCCCGTTTTTCCATCTGTTTATTTTTTCAAAGCTTCATTTAAGAATATGGTACAACTTCTCAAAAATCAAGAAATATGGTCCTGCAAATATAACTGCCAGGTATAACACAAAATATTGCTTGAGAGAAGTAAAAAAAAAAATAAAAAAATATATATATATATAGAGGAGTCTACATTCAGGTTTTCCCACAAAGGTTACAGGAAATAGGTTTTATCCATTCTGTCCCAATGATGTTCATTCCTGGTTAGTTTTCAGGTCTGGTTGCTACACTTTAAAGAAGCTGTATAATCCAGGCTTGTGATCAGCTTCCTTAATTTATTTCCCTTGAAATGACAGGGCTGGCAAAGGCAGGCTGGCTTCTCAGATGTCTAGATTACACTGTAGCTATGGAAACAGGTGTTAAAATGCTATGAATTTCAAGTTACACTGATATTCTGCACATCACGTTCTGTACTGATGACAGGTTATTTTACATGCTGACCAATACAGCAGCATCAATCTTACTGATTTACATAACACTGTCAGGTGAAAAAGTCTCCATTATGAACGTGGGGAGTTTTCTTGGGGTTTTGCTCTCAATGTGCACACACGGTGGAACCTGTGCATATGCAGAGGCAGTACCTGCTACTACCCCGTTCCCAAAGTCTTAAGGACAGGAAGTGCAGGTGCCAGAAGTCAAATTACAATGGCTTTTCCAGCATAAAAAGTACTTACAATTTTTCTTTTTTTTTTTTTCACTGAAGAAAAACTACCTCTTAGTGACTGCTTGTGCAAAGAACTGACTCAGATCTGAAGACTTGCAGTGGTTTCCTTGGTTTGCATAAGGCTGTAGGGAAAAATCCCAAAACCTTGGATGGGTGGGGGGAAATAGAACAAAATAAATGTCTTTTTTCTTTAGTACAAAATTGTCTGATTGCCATCTCTACCTCCCATTGTGACTTCTGTAGAGGCTATAGCCACATGAGGGTCCAGGTAGGAAGTCAGACCACTTCCCATTTTCCTGTGAAGAATTTGTCTCAACATAGCAGCATATTGCACTACCAACCTTCCTCATCAAAAACAGTGAAGTCAAAACTAGTTTTTGTATGATTTTGTATCCGAATGAATGAGCTATGGAAATCACAAGTTTTCAAAGAAACATTTCCTGCTCTCCACCAGGCTTGTTCTCACTGTCTTTTACTTTGATACACCCACATTATCTACTCCCTGACAATCCTGCTGTTTGGGTGAGAGATTTATGTTGCTCATGTATATGGACATTGCCCAATAAGCTCAACATCTGCTTCCTCCTTTGGGCCACACAGTCAGTGTAATCCTTCCTGAGCATGCCT